>NC_059541.1:2436742-2739772 GCF_905220415.1 Colias croceus | reverse complement strand
TTTTGTACCCTTTATTCCATTTTTTACTTTCAATAAAAATAAATGATATTTCTTAATAAAAAGATTAATTCGTAATTTGTTTTTTTTTCATCATGTAAGAAGTTATTAATATTAATTAGGTTAAAATTCAAATACAGGGTTACCGGGAAAGTCGTACAGAATATTAAAGGACGTTATTATTCAGGTCATTTCTGATCGAATTGGTCCCATTTTAATCCCATCCAAATTTTGACTCGTCTTGGCTTACTTAACTGTTATTTTGTCAATGTTTGGCCTATTTAATAGCAAGTGTTATACCTTTTTGAATAGCTAAAAAAACGTAAAAGTTTATAAAATTACTTGCAGGATAAGTGCCATACATTTTTTTTTATAAAAGGACTTCAAAATTATAAACAATTAGTGGAAATCCTTTAATTTCAACTGTTGTCGAGCAGTTTTATGAAGCTGTTAGTAAAAGGTTCAGTTTTTGTTGGTCATTTTTATTAATTGGCATGTCTTCTAATTGAAAACATAAATAAACCGGGCCCTAGTAGCTCCAATCCAAAAAAGTGATAGAAAAGCCAAAAGAAAAAGATTTTTATGATATATCTTTAAAATTCAATATCTCCATAACGGTTAGGTTTCGGATACCATATTATGGGACCAATTCGATCAGAAATGACCTCCTTCAATATTCTGTACGACTTTCCCGGTAACCCTGTATAAATTCCTATATTTTCATTAACAATTCTGCAATTAGGTACATGGGCAGGTAAGTGTTAAATAAATTAATACTGAATAAAAAGTGGATAAGTTAGGAAAAACATGATAAAATATAATATAATAGTTAAGAAAAATTGACAAATATTTATAATCATTGATAGTTCCGGTTGATCTGAAATGATGCTGTGACCGCGCGCTCTCCGCCCTCTAACTCGAAAACGGTTCATCGTATAAAAAAAATTTTCAAACAAAATTTGTAGAGAATTTTCTATTCTACAATATTGAAAATAAATACAAATAGCAAAAAACCCATAGGAAATGAGATATTTCCAAAAAAACGATTTTTGTGACCTTGAAATTTAATACACACTTACACCCTACCATATGTAGGTTTTGAGACAACTTTTAGGGTGTTAATATACAAGTATATATAGACGTACAGCTGGGTATCTCGAATTCTGAGGTGAACTTCCTAAAATGACTGCACTAATAGGTTTACTTGTCAGATAATATATCACTCTATTGATGCGGTAATAAGTTGACAACTCGATTTGTACTACTGAACACGCAAATATGGGTAGCGTGATTAATTAAATATCTCGAGTTATTTTGTTAGTTTCATTAAATAAATGGCAGGCTTAACTTTACATATTCAGTTATTCAATTATTCATCAAATAAATTTTTGATATCTTCAGATGTCATATTATTACTCATTAGTAGAGAGTTGTTCAAAAATTCACAAGTTGGGTGTGTGCGTTAAAAGCGGACCTGTCGACTTAGTCATTTATTCACCATATAAAGCAAGTGATCCAGATGCCAATTTTCAATTAAAAAAAAATTCATACAAGTCGAGTTATCAACCTATTCACGCCTTGTACGGATTTAATGTATGTATTATGACTGATGTATACGTGTCTTAAAGAATAAATAATTTTTTACTTTTTAACTAGTATATCAAGAGATAATATAGGATTGCTGTTCGTTACAAAGTCACGTAAATTGATTGCAAAACTAAACCAAACTTGGATGGCGAGCGTAAATAACTATTTCAGCGTAATCAATTTCGGTCTTTACTAACAAATTACTTTCATTTCAACAACCCGTTTATAACACTACAAAAATTACTTTACATTAATATTCCAGTATTTTATTGACGTGACAACGTCTTATAATTCGATAGAGCCGCCTGCACGCACGAAAAAACATGACTCGTGCAGCGTTACCTCGCTCTGAGGCGTTCCATGTAAGGCTGGAAGTGCGAGCGAGAGCGCGGAACGAACGACAAAGAAGCACAATCGGACGTTGTCACGTTCAACTGTCGTCAGTAAACCGACTTTACAGACAACCAATTTTTTTTTATTTTAATTTGTGATAAAAAGCGGTGTACAAGCGAGCCAAATGATATTGCAGTCTTTTTTCAATATTGCGCTATATTGAAGAACGTTCAAAGGATTGCCGACTAATAAATAATTCGCTTTCGTCATAACTATCTTCCGGTATTCCGTAAGTCTCAGCAACCGTATAAATTCTTCCTACATACTTGAACGCAAATTAATTTAAGTTCGGAACTATCATGCAGTTGCAGCACAAACGTCGGAATCCTTAGCAATCGAAATTAACCCTTAGCTGGTATCGCCTTTTTTGGCAACACTACCGGTATCGTGGGTCAAATTCAACCCATACCAAACAATCTGTTGTAGAACGTAGATTTTTTATTATTTGTATAAAATATGGTTAGATAAGAAATAAAAAAATATTTTTTTACAAAATTAACTTTATTTAATTTTAGAATATTTAAAAAATATCATGTTTTACACGGATTTGTAATTAACCTTATTTTATGGCACTTTTTGGTTAGTGTGAACTTAAAACATAAAAAAAAAATAGAAATGTTAGAAAAACTTTAACTAAAATATATTAATGGAACTTCTCATATCTTTATTATAACAAAAAAATAAATTGCTTCTGAAATCAGCATAAAATAAAAAAAATGACAACCAAAACCAAAATGACTTCTATCATCAAATATCATCCTCATCTTCTTCACTCTCATCTCTCGTATTTTCGTTCCACGTATATTTTCTATTATTCTCGTATCTCCTCTTCGTTTTCACTGTCGTCAGAACTTACTCCAAATACACTGTCTTCTGAGCAACTAACAGATTAGGGATTGTCTCGATCGCTGATGATTTCGTCGTCACAAAGTTGGTTTACATTTGGTATTCTTTCATTTTCAATTCCAAATCATCACTTAAGTCGTCCATCAACTCCTCGATTTGTCTGTCGTTCAAAAAGCCCTCCAACGTAGTACAAATAAACAATAAAACAAAAAAGTAAGTAATTACACTCAGTGAAAAAAGTTACTTATTTGGTGTCGTGGGTCGACTGTGACCCAGAAAGCTACATACCTCCGCTCCTAAGATAGTCACGGTGCTGCACATCCACCTCCCGCTGCAGCTAGCGACGCACTGAGAATACTTAGAAGCGCATAGTCGTTGCATAAATATTTAAAGAATTATAACCGAAAATGTGCGCTTCTGGGTCAAATTTGACCCACAATACCTGCTAAGGGTTAAATTTAGTTCATAACTCGCCGTATCCGATTCTTAAGCTCCAGAGTTAATTATATTTAGCGAAGTGATACCTATCTGTGAAAAAAGTTTCCGTAAACAACGTCGTAACTTGAAATTGGTTTTTTTCATCGCCCAAGAGAAATGTTAAGAATTTTATTCCTTCGTTTGAAACCTCAGAACTTATTATACCGAATAATTTAAATATAGGAAATTTATTATATTTTCCTCTTCATTTTCATAATTATGAGGCGTTTTGAAATAAATTCATATTGTGAGTGTCGCTCGAAACCATTTGTAGATTTTTATTTGGTTATAAATTAGCTTTCAAATAATACAGTTCAGTTTTAGTTTAATAGGAAAAAATGTTCACATTTCGATTTTATACTTAATATTAATTAAGCAGCTCCATTTTTGGTTGTTTTATTCAAATGCTCGATTCACTCTAAATACTTGAATCAAGATATTTTCAATAGGCATTTTAATTAGAATTAAGTAATAATAATAAAATTCTAGTAATAAATTACTATTAATGTTCTGTTGGGTTTTGCGTGAAAGAGACATACATAACACATCCATCTATCCTCACAAAATTCACGTTTCACAAAGTTTTTTAGTTCCGAACTATAACAGTTCTATATAATATTTATACAATTTACACATACAAGGATGTGTTAACAAACACCTTGAAACTTTATTCCATCACTCTTACAGTCCTATGGGACGCAGGATCTGTAACCGAAGGGATAAACTTACAAATAATGTTTAGTTGCTCTCTGCGGTTAGGGAGATATTTAAAGACACGATAATTTTGTTGTGCTTGATATTTTATACTGTTTAATAAAGTGTTCATTTTGATAATTAAATTACTTAATATTGTGTTAATTGTTAAGCAAATTTTTTGAAATTTTGTGTAATTTGTTGGCTTCGTGTAGCCATAATAATGTATTCTTTCTTTGTTACTGTTATAATTAATATGAACTGCCTGACGATGGAATTCAGTTGTTTTTCATAATGAGCGTGGCGAATTAATATCAGGTAACAGTGTTAAAAAATAGAAACAACTTCTTTCAAAAAGGTGACTCAACACAACCAAAACTTTATATTAATCTCATCATCAACACACAATCAACAATTCCCATCCAAACACCGTCGTTTATCCAGCAAAGCGAATATTATGTTAATCGCTGAGTTTGATTGCTGACAGAACAAGCCATCCTAACTCGGGTCACTCAATTAATTTTACAGGCAATCGCGGTATGCCACAGAGTGTAAACTATTATTATCAAACTGTTTCAGCTACTTGGATTAATACGCTCCACTGGTACTGAAGATTATGCACTATGTACGGGATTCAATAACGCGTGGAATGTTTTGATGATGTACAGTTATTATGTTATTGATTTTCAGTGATTTTGGTTATAGGTAGTTGTGCGTGGTTCTTGTAGTGACTTTTATAGTAAAGGTTGTAATGTTTTTCTACCTAGTCTACTTACAATGTTTGTGCTGTTAGATAGATGGATGTATTTTACTGTTTGTTATCCTTTTATCAAACGTCGTTGCTAATACATTAAAATATAAATAAATAAAGTTTACCACTGACTGAGTATCATTTTATTTCATTTGATTTTTTATAAGTAGTTAGAAAAGATCAACTTTTAATCCAATTAACAAGCTTTTTTAAAATGTTTTATGGAAAAAACACAATACAAAAATCTCCAGAAACGCTTCATAAAATACGATGAAAATTTAATAAAATGATCCTATTAAATTAATTCGAAACTTAAACGATCACATCGCTGAGTTCTCAGAATAAACGGTTATCTAAATTAATTATATCAGTAGGACTTCTTTAGCGAAATAAATTGCGTTGCTCTGAACAATCGTAGGTTAAACTCAAAAGGTATGGGTATTAATCAAAAGCAGACTTCATCTGTCTGAGTATCTTCAATATCACGTCTCGTGTTTAAATTTAAGCGAATATTTCAAGAATTCAACACTTGAATCCAACAAATTAGCGGCGAGGGAACGCGGGCTGAATGAGCTCAGCAATAAGTTGTGGAACTTTTTCGAAACTATGGTAATCAGTAGACAAACGCCTTGATTGGCGGAACGGTTTACGGGACGTTTGTAAAATGATGATTGCCTTGTTATTCCGTAGCATAACCATGCTGTAGATAGGGCTGTGTTGTAGCTAATTTGTATTTTAATTGATGTCTTGTTTAAGCTTCTTATCACAATTGATGTAAAATAAGCACAGATAATGTAATTACTAAGTATAAAAATAATAGTGTTTTCGTTAATATCTTGCTATTAACCTTAGGTTGAGATATAAATTTCTCAGAAATAAATCTACATAATTTCCAAAATCATCACTAATTGATAAACTTATACAACAATAGGTCATAATTTTAGTTAATTATCGATCACAATAAAAGAAGAGTTCCAAGAAAAGGTTATTCATTTTACAGAATGATTGGCTCCAACTATTGTCATTTTTGGCACTCGTGGATCCACAAGTGGTTGCCTATCGACAAGGCCTCTTCGTATTTCCTTTTCGACCTTTATCGAGAGTACTAGAGCTCTTAGTACACGAAAATTTGAAAAGATTATATTGTCTCCATTGTACTCCTGTTTATCGATGTTTAGTATGCTTTTGTGCGTCGAGGATTCTTAGTATTATTAATATATAAGGAACTACAATAACCTACGTAATGTATATCGAGAAATATGTTTGTTTACTTCCCACCAATAGATCCCACGTGGGCATCCCACGATAGCCCATATATTTATATGTGTGTGATGAAAGCTACGAAGTGGGTTTTCTAGGGTATATAGAATTATTTGACAGATAATGTTGTAAAGAAAAAACAATATTTTGTAATATGGCTATCGATATAAGCAAAGTCATACTATTTTAATATGAGTTTGGTTTGGTTATCTAAAAAATTATAATTACAATTTATTTGTTACAAAATGAAATAACTCTATCATTTTACATAAATTCATGTAAAGCATTTGCATTCACTTTTCGGTTTTCCGCCCAAATACACGATTCGTACATCATCCAGGGCATAAAATAAGCTACAATCTTGAATAACCGCACCGTAGACACCGGCTACCAAAAACTATTTTCAATACGAATAGTTGTTGCAGGAATTTAATATTGCATTCTATGCATTTTGACCTGCACCGAACTGGCGTCAGGTAAGCATTATAATGAAATTAAATTCCTGAGGCTACGTTTTGCAAGTACGGCTGCATAAACATCATACATATGCGACGAATTCCTAAGCCTTGCAAGTGCTCTGCAATCTACTCTTGGAAATGAATCTCGCTTGGATGCTGTCGGGTTTAAAAATGGGTATAGATTGTATGAGTATGTGAAGTGGAGACTGGATGCGGTATATTTTGCGGTGAGCTTTAAACAATAATTGAGACACAAATATAGGTTTAATCGTATTCATTGATTATCATAATGTAATTTTATTTTATATTGTATATTGTATATAAAAAAAAAGTTTTTTTTTCGAAATATATGTAATTATTGTTATGTAAATTTAATTTTTACTTATACTACTAAATAGTAATTTAGTAGGTTAGACAAAAAATATGTTATAATTATAAATTTAAAATATTTTTTGTCGCATATTCTCCTAATCTCAATAACTCAATTTCAATACATAAATGAATGTATTAGCGTTATTCACAATTTAATATATCTTCGTTATTTTATATCCTTACCTATTACGATCAATGAGATCAACTTACACAGGTTATTGAAACCGGTGTGAAGTATCCGCCCCAGGGACGGTACCTCGCTTCACTTTAATTACTTTTAGACTACGTGTAATTAATAATACAAGTGTGTAAGTATATATCTCTTAAGTATATATAATACTTAAGAGAGAATAAGTGAAGTTGAATCGTCATCGTCGTCGACGTCGTTGACCTTTTTGATCTGTAGTAGATCATATTTAATGCAGTTGTAAGGTGTATACCTACAGTTTTGAAAAATAACTCTTTTGTTAGCAGAAGCAAATAAGACACTATTTTTTATGGAGAACAATCTGAACTTTGAGTGTTAATTAAAATCGTCATATACAACAAAACTTCTTGAATGTTTGGCACATATTGTATCTGTGCGTTTTGTTAAATCTTAATATATATAAATCTCGTGTCACAATGTTTGTCCTCAATGGACTCCTAAACCACTTAACTGATTATAATAAAATTCGCACACCATGTGCAGTTCGATCCAACTTGAGAGAAAGGATAGTTTAAATCTCAAATCTTTTTAGAGAAAGCGGGCGAAGCCGCGGGCGGTAAGCTAGTACTATAATATGTTATATTATGTATGCAGAAGTATTGAAAAAGGGGGGCGTGTACTAGTGTACACACGTATGAAGTGAAACTTCTATAAGACCTTATTTTTCAAAAAATAATTTACTATATGAAACTTTACAGATATACGTCGAATCACGCGTGGTATGGATAAGAAAAAGAAGGCGCGTAACGGAAAAATTTCACGCGTAACGAAAAAATGTTACACTAAATTTTTTTCCAACCCCGATAGTTTCACTTCAAAAATGATTATATATTTGAGTACATAATATAGAGTCGATTATAGAGATTCTTGTAAGTCAGAGTTCTCTGTACGCATTAATTAGACGTTACAAAGAACTGATTATACAACCACTATATCCATATGTGGTGTTCCGATAAATCCATACAATCTGCGCTTTACGTTGAAAAATGCTCGTATTATTTGGTATTCGGTGAACATTGATATTTAACGGGCTTTGCAGTGGATAGTTGCCGCAGCTGACCGCCAACGAGTGTGCCTCGTGTAAAATTGATTAAACAACCGCAATTGAAATCTTTTACAGTAAAATATGTATATTGTGTATGTATAGGTATATTATATGTATTGTATTTATTGTTTTATCTTTTGATAGTACATATACCGATGCTATATACTACGGCAAATATTGCGATGTTATTTTATTTAATTTGTGTAGGGAAGTAGAAGTAAATTGAAAGTGTTTTAGGGCTATTCATTTTAATTGCTTAAATCTGGTTAAGGCTGGTAACACATGTATTTTCTGTGTTCAGAACAACGACAATCACGACGCATTATATTATAGTATTTCAAACTGTTTCTTATGTGTTAACTTGTTCAGAAAACTGAGTGATGTTCTTCAAACAACAAAATATATTTTATTAAATGCTTAAAATTGATAAAAAATTTGTTATTAGTGAAACCTACTATGAAACAAATTCCACAGATAAATACCCAAATCCAAAACTCAAACCACAGAAATGAGATTAATGGCGAAACTTACACAGCCTACAACTATTCAAAATAAAACTATGTACAACTTATTACCTAATTAGTGCCTTGATTAATCCCTATAAAGGGTAATTAAAAGGCTTTTAATAGAATTCCCTTTGCCGATGTGGCCGGGGCGGGCTTGTCGATTAAACCTTTGCTTATGTGCCTTTTATTAACTACGGCCCTTTTATTAGGGATCGTTTAACCACACACGAACAAGATTTTAACGAGTAAGGGAGTCAATTAAGTTAAAAACTACAGCCGTAGTGGATTATTGGCCTGATTGGAAATAAAAATACGGTAGATGATTTCTAATGCTAATATTTAGCTTTAAAATAGAGAAAATATTTAAGTTTACAGACAAAGGAATGTTAAATTTCCTTTTATTTTCATTGGTATCTTAATTAATAACTTTCAATCACTGCAAAAGGAAATTTTTGCGCACTAACAATGTCCCCGGCATTGCTGGTGCCTATGGGCGACGCAGTGCACTTAACATCAGGTGACGCGTCTGCTCTGTTGCCTCCTCTTATATAAAAAAAAAAAAAAAATTATCACTTTTATTATATACACCTAGTTGTAATATAGTTATTATAAAGACATAAAACTAATATTGCATTAGAAATAACCGAGAATAAACCTTGTCTTTGGATAAAAATATTCTATTGAAGAAACAGAATAGTTGTAAAATTTAAATTTAATTCAACAAGTCTTGTTTAAAATACAAAGTAAATTAATCATCTTACTATAAGTTTTGTTCCGATGCAAACCGATTTATTTCTTTGAACTTTATAGTGTTGCAAAGATTCAGTGTTGTCTGAATTAATTACCTGAGTTTATTTCAATTTATTAGTTTTCAGTATCTAGTTTCCAATCAGTTTATTATTTTTAAATAAGAGCAACAGGCCGATATTTACTAATAGATACTTTTACCTACGTATATTAAAAAACTGTAAGTAGTGTTCTAATGTATTATGGCAAAAATTATCAAAAGAAAAATTTATTACCATGCGGCAAAAACAAAAATTTGTGGCCAATATCACTAACATTATAACCTCATAACATGTATTTAAATCCATCGGTACATTTTTTATTGACGTGAAACTTCTTGAGGCGCGTTGAGGGCAAAATTTCAATGGCAATACCGTTATGTCGTGGAGTAAGACGAAGATTTTGGTATCTTTGAATCTTGCTAAAGAAGTTTCACTTCTGTCACGTCTTCACGCACGCTCATTTTTTTAGTTTCTATTTATTTGTTAAAAAATGTAAAGATACAAAACATTATTCCCCAAACTTCAAACAGCTCCGTGATCAGTATTTGATTCATGTTTATAGAATTCGTGTTCAATACTCGATTCCCTAATTGAACATCTAATTAATTAGCCCCGCGATGGAAGTATCTACGGGCCTTTCAGTATTTTACTTGTAATTAAGAATATCTATGAATTTCGCTTTGAGTTTACCTGTTTTATCTTTAATCTGTTCGTGTATTTGCCACGTATTTTAAAGGCCCTAAATGTTTTACGGCCTGCAATCCGTTTGGAATAATTATTATAATTGTAAAGGTCAAACTTTCAGGGGTTAATATGTGCCGCAGGTATTTGTTAAGCTTGCGTCTAGACGAAGTTCTAACTGTAATTTGCTAAGCAAAATTTTTGTTAATTTTAGAAGTACTTTTAATTAACTCAACACACATGTCATATTTTGTAGCATTTTATACTTTGAACAACTAATACAAAGTAATAGAGGATTTACTATCAAGTATTGTGTTCTGATATAAACTTGGAGACCGTATTGAAACGTATAAGAAAATCTATTTTGCGGGTCAGCTACGTAAAATGGTACTAGGGCTAATATCAAAGTGCGGCTAATATTATAAAGGTAAAATATGTGGCAATTTATGGATGCCTTTTGATAAAAAATTTGTTTTTCTATACGGAAATGACTACATTGTATAGAGAAAAGTTCATTCCCGCGTCTGTCGTAATGTCTGTATGTAATGTAATGCCTACATATTACTACACAACGGATTTTTGATGCTCTTTTATTAATAGATAGCGTGAATCAAGAGGAAGATTTTGGTATGTCATTAATTAAAATTTTATATATAAGAACTATTTAACATATTATAACTATTAATATATTTGCAGAATTTATTATGTTAATAAATAATTCACATAATAAACGCCCCTATCTTTAGTTCTTACAACCCAAAGTCTGCACCGAACATAAAATTAACATAGATATAGTTAACGATAATTGAAACATGGGCGACATTTTACAAAATTCCCAAGTGAAATATATTCTGTAGCAAGACTTCCATGATAATGTATAGTACATGAGACCTTATTTATACATAAATGGATCCCTTTAGTCAGGAATGTTTATCACTACATAGTATAAAACAAAGTCGCTTTCTCTATCCCTATGTCCCATGTATGCCTAAATCTTTAAAACTACGCAACGGATTTTGAAACGGTTTTTTTTAATAGATAGATTGATTCAAGAGGAAGGTTTTAGTTTATAACTTATTGTTTTAGTCAAAGCGGGCGAAGCCGCGGGCGGCATGCTAGTATGATATAATTTGTGTAATTATCATAGCTACTAGGATGTCGGAAGTCGTCCATATCTTTACGTTCGAACGGGCATCTGTCACAGACTCAATCAGTTGGCTTTCCGCCCTAATTCACGAATTGGTATTGGATGTAATATAGTGTGAAATAAAGTAAATTGTATTACTATACGTACTGTTTCGGGTATACTATATAGCAGAAACGTTTGTGACATGTTTTTATCAATGCTTAATTCCAAATGGAATGGCGTGTAGTTTTATGATATTATTTTGCAGTATAATGCTGTTTTAACGCATGTCTATTTTGAGATACGTATATAATTTACTAACGATCCTTTTATTCGTTTTTAATTGGATTTAGTTACAAATTTTCTATCATGTTAGAGCCGATTTTTCAATCCTTGGTTAATATTTATCCGGCCAATAAAGTATTACACGAACATATTAAAATGTCACATGTCACATGTGTAAACTGCCAAATACGGAAAATTACAATACATTTTTGAAATGGTAGTTTAATACGTTATTCGATGAATAAGTTTTAACCAAGGAATAAGGATTGAAAAATCGGCCCTTAAACGAATAATATAAAAATAATATTTTTCAAATTAAATGCGTTCACTGCCGCTATAAATTAATTATTTAAATATACAATTTACACTTTTCATCAGCAATCATCTCACCGCTCATCAAATATACATTCATATCGCCTACGCGAGTACTAAGTCACTAATCGGTCCAACACTTCACAACCCTGTCGCCTTTATTGACCCTTCGAAATCCTGTTTAATTATTTACCCTGTATTAATACACCTAACACATTAGAGTTTACCATTAATCATAATCTACTGCCGACGCCGACTCTCAAAGGACGGCGGCCGCTTGCAAAATTAAATTCAATTTACTCGTCTTGATTAGTTTCGACGGAATAATGTGGCTTTATTAGGTGCAGCTCTGCTCTCAATTCTCATTCTATGTCACTTTGGGAAGTGTCTAATATTGTTTCGTAGTATGTTTGTGTAACGTTGCCCTGACTTTGAAGTTTTGTTATTGTTTTTGCAGAAAGACTAAATAAAAGAGGAAAAAAATGTTTTTAATGTTTTAAGACTTGCACTACAGTTTGCAACAGTATCTTTAAAAATTCTTTTGTATTTCTCAATCATAAATAATATTGTAGTTACACTTATTTAAGTAAAAGAGAATAATCCCCTTTATATTCTATGAAAATGTAAAGCCTATTGTAAGAGTAAGTTATAAAATATATGGCCGCTATACTAAATGTCAGCTATTACCTTTTCAAATAATCCGACATTAGATCATATATAACAGTTATGACTGGCTTTTCAGACCCACGTCTAAAGTCCTGCAAAGTTAAAACTTTCGCGTTAACACTGCACCCAGTGACGTAGTTGAACGGTCAAGAGGCCCCTTACCTCCTATGTCCTTGTTTTTAACCATGGTTATGCTCCTCCCAAGAATTTTTCATAGAAATATTCTTCGCTAAACTTTCCTTTCAATTCTAAACGTACTTAAGAGTAAATGCAATTTAAAGATTTTGAGTATAGTACAAAAAAGCGGTGGCGGCGAAAAGCTGAAGACCGAGCTCTATGGCGTGCCTTAGGAGAGGCCTATGTCCAACAGTGGACGGAAAAAGGCTGGAGAGAGAGTATAGTACACATAAAAATCATAACACCCATTTATAAAAGAACACGGGTTCTTAATTATTTCGTAAATACATAATTAAAAATACTTTAACATAGGTATATGAAATATAACAAGATCTAAAAGTCTTTTACAATTCAGCGCTATTCGTAAAAGAACACAATACAATGTACCTGTACTTTATCAGTTTGGGGCCCTGGTTTAGGAGCCCCACTGTACCCAAATTAACTGCCACCGACCGACTTAACCTCACGAGAGTGCTTTCTCACTCAAGAGTAAGAATGTTGAACTTATAAGCTCTCGTTATGGTTACAGAGTTGAGAATTCCATTTTTGTCTTTGCTTTTTAAAGCCTAAGTATTAAGAAAAAAAAAATTGTTTTCAGGACAAGACGTTAAATTGTGACGTTTGATTGTTGAAGAAATATATCAAACAAAAACAACTTTAATTAGAAAAATACAATACAAATGTGTATTTTAATTGCATCGTTATCATTTTTTTTATAAAAACGAACTTTGTAAAATAAACTGTTTCTAACGTTAAATCTTATATCAACTATGCAAGTAAAACTGTTAATAAGACTAATTCTAGTGCATCTAGTTCAGTTACAAGAAACATTGTTTGCATTTCAAAAGCAACCAGCGTTGCAATTAAACAATATTAGATAGGAGCGTTAGAATAATCCCCTTAATGACGTCATAACTAACTTTGTATGAACTAAAGTACCGTTAAATAAGATAATACAGTTAATGGATACTTTTCAGTAAATTAATTATTTAGATTTGGACAAACATGGATCTCATATTCAAAAATATTCACAAAATATCGTTAAATTGTTTAAAGAGCGTGTCAATGTGAATCGAAATAATTAGTAGTTTACGAAAAAAAAAATTACTTAAACTTAATATTAATATGAAAAAAAAGTAAGTTCAGCCAAAAAAAAATAAATGTTGTGTGGTTTTATGAAACCACGGTAAGAGTGAAACTTTTTTTCACACTAAAAATTATCGTATTTGTACGATAATTATCGTACGTATCGTGCGTCACGCGACATGCGCTGCACAGACCAAAAAGTTTGAGACGATGTAATAAAATTTTCACTTTAATAAAGTAATTTGTCGTTTTTTATCTTTTAATCAGGTTTTAATCAATTTTCAAAACGTCACCAAATTTTGTATCATTGAAAACTGCTAGTTATTCGTTACAGAGTACCTAAACATGAAACTAAACTACATAGGTTAACACATCGTTTACCCACGCCTCGCCAAGACTGTTTGTTGCAGTAATCAAAGAGATGCCGCGCCTAATTGCGCTGGTTGACATGTTCCAATACAATAGCACTAATTAGACAAAACGATTGTCTCTAATTTTAGCTGACCTGGATTTGTGAGGGCTGTTAATTTGGAAACTATTTTTGGATATAATATGCACAATGCACATATTCGTGTGTGGGTAATAGCTATTTTGCGATATTTAATGTTTTTAATGCTAGTTTGTAGAATATTATGGCTAAAGTATTGATTTTATAATCCGGTTTTAAGTCAGTATTTTCATTAATATAATGATTTCTTAAGAAATTCCTTTGTGTTCTTAACGCTTGATGTAGAGCAGTATCCGTGCATAATGTCGTAGCTTCCAAACAGATAAACCGAGCAGATTGTGGTTTTTCAAACGAAAATCATATTTCTCAAGAACTTTTCTAGTTATAAATAACCATTTCTAAGAAAGCATGTCAAAGAGATCATCTTTGATTGGAATTAGTCAGTATTACAGACAATATTGTATTGTATGTAGCTAAGAATTCAACATGTCTTGTGTCAATAATATTTGTTTGTCCATTCTATTAACTATTATTGAAGTGAAACTCCATAAGGCGCGTTGAGAGTAAAATTTCAAGTTGGCGTCACGGCACGTCACATCATGGAGTAAGGCCACGATTTTGGTATTTTTCAATCTTGCCAAAAAAGTTCCACTTCTGACACGTGTGTACACGCGTCCTTTTTTCAATAACATCCGCGTAGTATTTGACCTGGTGTTTGTTTATTGAAGTTACTACTGTAAAACAATATTATAGTATACATAATCATATTGATACGGATGATTGTATGTATATCATAATTACATTAATCGTGCAGATACACAAAGTACTCGTATTAATATATCGTAATATACTCATCTCATGAAACATGAAGCAACTAATTATAAGGTAGACTGTGATACTGTTGACTTTCAGTAACGAGAGAATTTCCTAGAATGTGCTGGATGAGTGATGAATAAATTAACGAGAACTACACTAAGATAATGTTGTTACAGCAGTTTATATAATAAAGGCATTTGTAGCTTGTACTTCGCAAACTATGTTCTGGTCACTTTTGGTACATGTTAGTCGATTTTCGTGGTGGAAAAATATGTCGATAATAAGTCCTTGGAAATAAATGGAGAATAAGCTTTGTAATAAAAGAAAGCTTTAACAAACACAATGATATTAAGAGTAATTGTATTGGGATTTAGATTAAATATTTGATTGTTTTTAATATATTAAATTAAATTTACGCATATATTTTGCATAGTTATATACAAAAATGTATATTATATAAATGAAACCCATTTTCCTTGGTCAATGAAAATGGGTTTCAATGGGTCGCATCACGCGTGAACGGGTAGACCGATTTTGATAATTCTTTTTTATAAAATTTTAATATTCCTTATGGAGAGCAAACGTAAACATGTACAATGGTGAAGCCAGGGCGGACCGTTAGTGCTTTATACTTAGCGAACCATAATGAACAATTAAATTTTTGACGCCTCTCTGTATCATGTTTTTGGAAAAAACAAAGTGTTTTACCCTCTATTGAAGGTATGTGAGAAAGTTTGTTTATATAAGTTAGATCTAGTCAGGTTAGCTAGTTATCTAGTTTGAAAGTGCACAGAAGCGGTCTAAAGTACCTAAGGGTTGTTTAGATAAATAAATTCTACTTACTTTGGCTTTGAAGATGCCCGGAGTGTGTTTGCGTATGCTTTTGAAGTACCTATAGGATTTGATATCTGTTAACAAACAATTTTATAAAATTAAAGTTTAAGTTTTCTAATTAATAAAAGACCTTAATTAGAAAAAGAAACACTAGTAAAATAATTGTTAAAGGTGTAATTACCACTAAAGGTGCTTTCATTAAAATTTGCACTAATTAATATTTGTTTTAGAATTAATAAAACACAGTGATTATAAAACCATGAAGTTTAAATTAGTTTGTAGTCTATTTTCGTCAATAATTGTTATAGTTTAATAATAATTTTGTTGTATCATAGATAATTTTAAATGTTCATAGTCTTGATTCTATTTTGTTAACCTTGATATACACTTTGCGCCATCTTCGAAAAGTATTATATTCAAACAAACTATCTTATGGAGAAAGGATTTGGAGATATAAATATATGTATATATATACGTATATATACACTCCAAGACACAGGCAACAGCCTAGTTTGGATCTCCAGTAATACTGTAATGTTTTACACTTTTGGTCAATAAAGATTTTTATATTTTTTTTATATTTATATATTATGTTATATTGTAGCTTCAATATCACTATCACTGCTTTATTTTCAGGATATCCCTTCCTCCAGGAATCTTAGGAAGACTCCAGTATTCATAAGACTTTCACCACGTCATCCTTGCGTCCTTGATCCAGCGTCTCCCAATAAAGCTTCGATGATTCCCTGGAAACGAAAATAGAATATGAGATTATTCCACAATCGTGCCAATCTTTTAAAATGTTTGTACATGTCCAAATGTTGATACAATTAATCCGTAGAGTATCAAGAGCCTCGCTCACAGCTACCTACTTTGTTCAACAAACAAGCCTATTTTTGTAGTGTGATGAGCTTACAGGGGCTTGAACCTATTAGCATACTTGTGTATTGTGTATAGATAGGAAAAAAAATCAGGACATATTCAGAACACGATCTGATCCCATAGTAAGCTTTTCGCTTGTATTTTGGAAACCAAATGGCTGATAAACATTCATTTAATTTAAAATATATAGATAAATAGACAGATAGAGCAAACATCATACAAATATTTACCCCGGGTGGGAATCGAACCCGCGACCTCTGGCTTCTAGCTACCTTCGAGCTACAAACTAAGCCAATAAATAAATATAAATATAATTAAACATTTTCTCCCTTATCTTATAACTATTTTCTATACATATAAGATAAGGTAAATGAAATTGCCTCAGTAATATAAGAACATATACGGAGAAAAACGTAATTAAGTAAAAGGAAGTATCCTTCAAAGGCACGTACATTTAATTACGCGGTAAGTTTTGCCACTAATAATGGATGTCACATAACTTGTAAATACTTTGGAAGTGCAAAAACATATTACAAATGTTGTTATTGATTTAATGTATTTTCTGAATGTCTGGAGAAGAATAGGAAGGTTTTTTCTGTGTTTGATATTACATGCAATATTGATTTAATATATTTTTAACTCTACTTATAACACTTTTATGATACAAAACGCCCGCCTCCTTGGTACTGTGGTTGACGCGTGAGCGCAGAACCGAGGGGTCCTGGGTTCGATTCCCGGTGGAGAACAGAAAAAAAATGTCCGGGCCTGGCAGGACAGAGAAGGCTGATCACCTACTTGTTCCTAAAGAAAATCGATCAGTGAAACAGATGAATGGATAATGCAACTGCCCCTTACCCCACTTGGGGACACGGACTTTAGTATGATACAAAATGTAGTACAATAGTGTAGTAAAGCATTTACTTTTTTTATTAGAGCGCCTTCATAGTTTTAAGCTTTTTAACAGAGAGATCTTAGTTTGGATCCTAGGATTGATATTTGAATATAACCGTGTATCAACTTAATGTCCTATTTTTAGTCTGATGTTTTCAAAGTAAAACCTACGTGAAAAGGATTATTTTTAATAACAATGTACTTCCACTTTATATTTCTAATTACCCACCAAACCATGTTTGGTAATTCATTAGAAACGCTACAGTTGTAAATCGTATTTAAACATTAAAGTTTTCATTAAACAAAACCACATGTTGAAAGTAAATTTCCATACACATCAGAACTTGTTCCTAAAATGAAAACACCTTTTGACTAATTTCTAACCTAATACCTTCAGAATAAGGTACAAAATAGCGTGTATCTCATAAAATCGTGTGGCAGTTTGTACATCTGAGGTCGCAAAAAGGAACTCCATAACTAATTAACAGGCATCAAAAATACGGCCTTTCGTGAAAATATTTACTGAAAGGCGAGGGAAATTAAACCTTATATCTAATACATTACGGGCGTCTTGCTTCTGTCGTAATTAGGATTCCATTGATCTAATTATCTGGGGCTGATAAAAGTCCTCTAGACCGCGAAATGAGACACTATTTATTCATTAATTAAGGATGTAATTACTTTATATAAGTAATGGGCAAGTTTTCTTTTTTCATTATTATATATAACTAGCTTACCGCCCGCGGCTTCGCCCGCTTTCTCTAAAACGATTTGAGATTTAAACTATCCTATCTCTCAAGTTGGATCGAATTGCACATGGTGTGCGAATTTTATTACAATCGGTTAAGTGGTTTAGGAGTCCATTGAGGACAAACGAAAAAAAACGAAAAGAAGATTTGTACAACGCGAATAATATACCTAGCTAATTGAAGGGTCAACGCCTGATTATTTTTGATTCGATTAATTCATGCCCGAGCACGCTTGTACAACACATTGAAAGTTTAACCAAATAACAATATAATTAAGCTTGCAATACACTTACAAAACTCTATGATACATATTATTTAATACTCTAAATAATGCTAATTTTTCATGTTCTAATTCTCTCGATCGAGGTATTCTTACCTAGCAACAAACCAAAATAGTCTAACTAAGCCCATACCGTAGCGAGTGAATATGAAAACTCCAACATATGACTTCTATTCTCATTTCTCAACAATAAAACTTCACAAATATCACGTTTGTTCATTTCGAAACTTTACTGCTTGTGTTACGTGAAACTTTCTCATAACTTGGCGAATATAAAACTAAACGCAGGCACAAGTATATGTGAATATTTATTGGACTTTTATATCAAATAGATCTCATTTAGATATAGCTTTTTATTTTGGTGGCAATTTATCATTGTATTAATAACGCAATACATACTCGTTCTCATACGCATACTCCTTCTATCTTAGAGGCGCAAACTAGCCATGTGGGTATCTGGCAGAATTACCAGCGTTGTGGAGTTTGCCTCTGCAACATTTATGCTGAGCCAGGGCCTTTTTGTAGCTACAATGCAATTTTGATATGTCTCATGTAATTTCGATTGTTATCATGTTATTTTATTTTTGTAATTTTGTAATCTTTTTATTTATTTTTGTATTTTATTTTTAATGGTGTCTTGAATGTCATATCATTGTGTTGTTTGGCTCAATAAATCTTTTTGTATTGTATTGTATTGTATTGTATTGTATTGTATTATACTGTAATATACAACATTCAATGTTATCGATTTCTCGATGAGGTTATAGTTTTATGAGGATAGGAGGGAACTATGCGGGTTTTTCTTTGACTGCGCAGGCGAAGCCGCGGGTGGAAAGCTAGTTATACTATAAGCAAGATTTACACATATATTAACATGTTATCGTAAAGTGATAAATATTATTATTTTGATTGTCTTGAATATGATAAAAAGCTCTTATAATTCAAAAGTTTCCTGTACTAACTGGAAATGAGCCTATATAATTATTTTCCATCATAGAGATTTATGTACTTAGGTAGTTCTCGCGTTAGGCTAGATTGAGCTAAATTAGACTTTCTACGCTTTATGGGCTTATAACATGCGGTCTGCAAATAATTTTCTGGTATTATTAGATAGTGTTAGTATTATAAAATTGAGTATTAGAGAGTCTGCAATAGATTTATTTCAGTCATGAAGACTAGAAATGGAGTTATAACATGGATTGGAAACGATCCTCAGTCCTAAGGAAATATTATGTAATGAAGATAGTGCTTTTCAAGTATCTATGGTCATTATATCGGTTTACATTTAATATGTTACTGTATGATATTATAGCATATGATTTGAATAAATATTCAAAATTGTAGGTATTGTTAACTTTTTGTCTAAATAACGTGTTATTTTGTCGGAATATTATAGTTTTAGGGCCGATTTTTAAATCCTTGGTTATCCGTCCAATAAAGTATTACACGAACATTTTAAAATGTCACCTGTAAACTGTCAAATACGGACAATTAGAAGAAATTATTGAAATGGTAGTTTAATACGTTATTCGATGAATAAGTTTTAACCAACGATTGAAAAATCAGCCCTAAGTTACATAAAATTATAAGTTGATAAGGAGTATCTAATAAATATTTATAATCCATTAATTTTAAGTAAGCTAGAGCTTTTTTATGTCGGAAAATTTTGTTTAACCTATAACGCTTACATTAAAGAAAGTGCTCTAAATTAATAAGCTGTTAAAAAGTTCCCCATTTCATTCATTAATAATTTCATAGTTTGAGCTTCAAGTACATAACTATATAATTTAATAGTATATAATATAATCAAAGCGTGAGAATGTGCATTTGTTCCTTCTCATAACGGACCAACATTTAGTTACCTGAATAATGTCTTAGATCTACGTCCGGGCTAGCGTTAATATTATCTTTCTATGGTAAGACATTATCTTATATCTTCCTTAATGTTTTCCTCGTAAATGCGGTTGCTGAGCACACTGCTTCGAACCGTAAGTGAGTTTACACACTACGCCGAGAGAGATTCGAGCGACTATGCTATAAACGTCTTCTTGCATTATTCTTGTGATGTACGCAACTGAATAGTAAAGCTTGAAATAAATCATTTACGTGTTATAAAGTTAAATAAATAGCAATTTGAGAATGTATTTTAATATTACATCAATAATACACAAAAAGAGTTTTTTCAAATGTTCTTTACATCTTAATAAAGAATCAACAGATATCGCCTCAACATCCTTTCGCACAGTGGGTGAACCTCCAAAAACATTTTACACTTATACCTTAAAAGAGCGTCGGATATTTACAGCGTGACATCGCACGTGGACAATAAATTGTGCGCACCTACACCGCACCAACGCCAAATATCGAAGCCTTCGAAGCCGAACTAACAAAATACACTTTTATTGCTTTCACTGCAGTTTGTTTCGTGCGGTTTGGATATTTTCGCTTTAGCTCGTGTAAACTGTTGAAAATATTACGTACCGAAAACTCCCCGAAGAATTTAATTGACGATCTAATTGGCCGGCTAAAGTTGCCTGAATACGTTTCGAACATAATTGTGTGGGCTAGTTTATTAAGGTTGTGAAATTTAATTTATTGGAACAAGGTTTAACGTTACGTTTGAGTGCCTTATTTAACATTATTTGTGTATTGGTTAGAAGTTCTTGGTGATTATGTAAGGAAGTTAATGAATTTCGAAATTTAATAATCACGGGCGGATCTTTAAGTTCGATGATTCGTCCAGGAAAAAGTAGTATTTATCTTCTATTTGTTCCTGGACGAATTGACATTATTTTACATCGATGCTATTATATTCAGGTTCCATTTTACACTATGTATGTATTATACAACAAGGTTATCAAGAAAATTTGGTTTTAAGGCTATCCGAAATAAAATATACAGACTTAGGCTATAAAGAAATACATCCTTATCAATAAACATAGAGTCTGTTTATATTTCATCACTCAGATCTAAACAAAATACAAACTCAAGTATTTATTTCCAGAAAAGGCAGATAGAAGGTATGAAGGTAGGTTGAAGGTATACATATAATGACAGAGTGATATTTAAAGGTCCCGATTTACCAAAACCCAAAATATGACTATTTTGCCAAAGCGTTATGCGTTGGCCGGTGTTTGATTCGTGTCGAAAACGCTAATGGAGGGATGATGTTGTAATCCCTCGTACGGTCGATGTAATTTCATTTGAACAAGATAAAAAGGGACACTCGTGTAGAGTGAAATATTATTATGTGAGCCTTTTCATTGAGTTTGGTGGAGTGGAGTTATGCACGTTGTTGTACATCTCTTTCGTGTTTTCTTTTTCACACGAAAGTTTTGTGGAATGTAGAGCTTATAATCTTTTAGATTGAAGTCGTTGAGAAAAATGTATGTAATAGTAATACAAATTATAACCCTATTGCTATTTATGGTATGTTATCGATTAAAATGTTATCTTTCTTTTTTTGTTTATTTTTTGACCTAGTTCAATCTGGATTAGTAGTAATAATGAGTGATATGCACATTGAATTGTTTAAAAGAGTAAATAATTAAATATTATGGAATATGAGTATTATTAACTAAGCTGTGTCTGCAACAAAATAAGTTAAAATTAGGTGCATGGAATCTTTTAATAAGGCTTGAAATTGTGCAGTTGTACCTACTATTGAGCAAAGATTGTTCAGTCAGGTAATTTATCTGCTCGATTGCCTCTATACATATACATTAGCATACGAAACACATGTTTTGTAACAATAAATCTAAATACAGATCAATTAAACCAAATGTAAGCCGACTAAAGCCCAACCAAAAATAACTCCAAAGCCCATTCAGGGATCTCTTAATAAAACGCTTACCAATTTCATCCCTGACACGAGTAACAAAAAAATTTGATTACGTTTTAACTTAAATATTTATACGATGGTACGGATACACCATCGTTGGTATGAAAAATGTTATAAATGTAATATCGCTAATGTGAATATTAAAATATCCCGGGGCTATCGGGAGTGAATTTGAGGAAGTAAAAGCGGTTAAGGGTGTGTTGGATGTTCCTTGGTTCGATATATTTTTGTAGTGATTTTCAAAATGGATGGGATTTTGGTAATATAATTAATTAAGTGCTACGACAAATTGACCAATTATAAAATTATCTTTGATTGATTTGACTACAGTAAGAATACAGTGCTATTATTATTATTTTTTTTTTTTTATTATGAGCCATGGCTGTCCCACTGCTGAGCAAAGGCCTCTCTTCCCTCAATCCATTTCTATAATATGAATAAAGTTTATAAATTATAAATAGAACAAAAAAATAAAAAAATGTATGTGAAATGGTAAGGAAACGAAGCATCCAGTATTCTTACAGTCAAATAGAATCAGAAGTATTTGATATCGATTACCAAGAATTTGAAAGACGGTCGTCATTACCAACACAATCGATCCTGCCTATCCTATCAAAGGGTTTATAACAATATGGGTCTGATACAAAGGTATTTTAAGAGCACTTCAGTACATCGATAGGCGTTTAAAATATTTCTAATTAAATCCTCCCTGAGGGCTACCCCGGATCTCGGGACCGCTTTTATCTAACACGTTCAGCGCTTAAAGCGATACGTAAAGGCATTTAACGATGTATATTTGCTTATCAAGTATTTTGTGCGCAGTAAACGGAAAGTACTGGATTTTGTTGAATATGTTACGTGTAAATATTCAGCGCGCTATGAATAGGATAGTGGTGTGAGGATTCTTAGTGCCGTGGTTTATTAAAACTAGTGGCGTTACATCGTTTTGTGGAAAAACATTATTTAAGAGCTTTACTGGTTGTTAATAACAATAATTTATTCTTATTCTTAATTGTTTGTAATTGTTATAAGCTGAGTTTGTTTGAATGACCAAGGAAATGCTTAATCGATAATTTTAAAAATATATTATTATTATTTGAAGAGTTGTAAACTACGTATAACTAATTTTTAAGTCATAATCTATTTTATTTCTTCTGGGTGTCTTTACCAGTTCTTCATTTATAATTTGATTAGGTTTCAGAGTGTAGGTTGAGATGTGGGCGCGTAGCGGAATCAATCATTTATCTACTATGATATTATAATAAAAGTTTTCATAAGAATCGTTCGAAATAAAGACAATATTTATATTATGAGAAACGAGTTTTTATTAAGTGATGCTATTCATAAAAAAATGTGTATAATTTGATTTAATATATTCGATAAATAGAAAACAATATTATGTTTTATCAGTCTTCATAATTTGATTTTTAAATCATTCAAATGCATACTAATATTATAAATGCGAAAGTAACTGTCTGTCTGTCTGTTACTCAATAACGCCTAAACTACTGAACCAATTTGCATGAAATTTATTATGGAGATATTTTGATACCCGAGAAAGGACATAGGCTACCTTTTTTTGCGAAATATGTACCACGGCGGACTACTAGTGATTTATAAATATCAAATTTTAATGAATAGAAAAAATTCGATCTCAAAATTTTATAGTCTTCCTAATTTTTACGGATTCCCTTTGGCTTTTTGATGATATCTCTTTCCCTTAAATTGTTTTAATACCGTTTTATTTATAAATAATAAATTCGGTAAATGCCACTTAAACGCGGAAGTACGGCTACACCGCAGACTTGCGGTCTCACCCGGAGACGGCTGATTGCGGAAAAGTACATTATTTAATACACAATTGTGACAGCTGACGTGGGTTATACGGGATAATAGAGGTCTAATTTGAACTTGACGGGGAAAAATTTGGCAAACTGCGCTTGGTGAAGCCGTGACACAGTGAGATGAGCATTTTCATACATCCGGCTTAGTTTTGGACAGGGTCAATGTCAGAGATATTTATATGTGTGTAAATCAAATATATATAAAACTCAAAAGTTGGTCAAGTGATATTAAGAAGTAGAGACGTAATATTTTTTAATAGCTGAACTCTTTTTTGGATGATTAGTTGTCTGGTTCCTTTGCATAGTGGTTAAGTAGGTAAGGCGTCATTGGTTCAATCTTTAGTGAAAAAAAAAAAAAAAAAAACTGTTTTGTGCACAGGAGCTTGGGCAAGTTTAACCTATTAATACGCCAGTGAATGCGTTATGCGTTAATTTCTTTATAGTTATTATTAGTATTATGACTCAAGTTAATTTGGAATATTTGAATGTATAGCTCAAGTAGTAATATAATAGTTGAAATTCAACAACCACCCAAAGGAAGATCTACAAAGACCGGTTCTAAATAGTAAGAAATAGTGGGGCTTCTCTCCATCTAATACGACTCGCAGATCTCGACAACTATTATGGTAAGTCTTGTAGTCTTTAAAGAGTTCTTTAGTACATTTTACATTAAAAATTAAAATAAATAGAACATTTATTTAATAAATTCATTTGTTGTTCAAATGATCACAGTATAGGCAAATCATTCTCTGCACGGCATAGTTGAAAGTGTTTTTTGATTCGTTTTTTGATATCATACTGTGAATATTTATTCTATAAAGCAGATATTATTTCTCTGTCTTTATTTTATTAGAGGAATAAGGAAACATTTGACAATTACTTTGCCCGATGGTGCGAAGCGTGGTCTAGGATGGAGCATGCTGACCTAATGTCTATTCACATTTCGTCTGTGTTCTAGAACAATTAGTGTCTAGAACCATCTTATCGTCCTATATTATAAATGTTCATTTTTACAATCATGGGCGTAGCTAGCCATGGGCTCAAGGTGGGGCAACAATAAAAAAATAATATGTAACTAGCAACTGTATGTACCCAAAGTCATATCCAGGTCTTCGAACCTCAAATGCCGGTGGCACGGCCGGCGGCTGTGCCGCCGGCATTTGCGAAGGCATTTGCGAAATTTGCGAAGGCATTTGCGAAGGCATTTGCGAAGGCATTTGCGAAGGCATTTGCGAAGGCATTTGCGAAGGCATTTGCGAAGGCATTTGCGAAGGCATTTGCGAAGGCATTTGCGAAGGCATTTGCGAGGGCATTTGCGAGGGCATTTGCGAGGGCATTTGCGAGGGCATTTGCGAGGGCATTTGCGAGGGCATTTGCGAGGGCATTTGCGAGGGCATTTGCGAGGGCATTTGCGAGGGCATTTGCGAGGGCATTTGCGAGGGCATTTGCGAGGGCATTTGCGAGGGCATTTGCGAGGGCATTTGCGAGGGCATATGTGAGGGCATTTGCGAGGGCATTTGCGAGGGCATTTGCGACGGCATTTGCGAGGGCATTTGCGAGGGCATTTGCGAGGGCATTTGCGAAGGCATTTGCGACGGCATTTGCGACGGCATTTGCGACGGCATTTGCGAAGGCATTTGCGAGGGCATATGTGAGGGCATTTGCGAGGGCATTTGCGAGGGCATTTGCGACGGCATTTGCGACGGCATTTGCGACGGCATTTGCGACGGCATTTGCGAAGGCATTTGCGACGGCATTTGCGACGGCATTTGCGACGGCATTTGCGAAGGCATTTGCGAGGGCATTTGCCAGGGCATTTGCGAACGCGCTTGCGAACGCGCCTGCGAACGCGCCTGCGAACGCGCCTGCGAACGCGCCTGCGAACGCGCCTGCGAACGCGCCTGCGAACGCGCCTGCGAACGCGCCTGCGAACGCGCCTGCGAACGCGCCTGCGAACGCGCCTGCGAACGCGTCTGCGAACGCGCCTGCGAACGCGCCTGCGAACGCGCCTGCGAACGCGCCTGCGAACGCGCCTGCGAACGCGCCTGCGAACGCGCCTGCGAACGCGCCTGCGAACGCGCCCTGCGAACGCGCCTGCGAACGCGCCTGCGAACGCGCCTGCGAACGCGCCTGCGAACGCGCCTGCGAACGCGCCTGCGAACGCGCCCTGCGAACGCGCCTGCGAACGCGCCTGCGAACGCGCCTGCGAACGCGCCTGCGAACCCGCCTGCGAACGCGCCTGCGAACGCGCCTGCGAACGCGCCTGCGAACGCGCCTGCGAACGCGCCTGCGAACGCGCCTGCGAACGCGCCTGCGAACGCGCCTGCGAACGCGCCTGCGAACGCGCCTGCGAACGCGCCTGCGAACGCGCCCTGCGAACGCGCCTGCGAACGCGCCTGCGAACGCGCCTGCGAACGCGCCTGCGAACGCGCCTGCGAACGCGCCTGCGAACGCGCCTGCGAACGCGCCTGCGAACGCGCCTGCGAACGCGCCTGCGAACGCGCCTGCGAACGCGCCTGCGAACGCGCCCTGCGAACGCGCCTGCGAACGCGCCTGCGAACGCGCCCTGCGAACGCGCCTGCGAACGCGCCCGCGAACGCGCTTGCGAACGCGCTTGCGAACGCGCTTGCGAACGCGCTTGCGAACGCGCTTGCGAACGCGCTTGCGAACGCGCTTGCGAACGCGCTTGCGAACGCGCTTGCGAACGCATTTGCGATGGCATCTTCTTTACCTTGAAAACTTTTTTATAACACTCACTTTATTGTGTCCCTATCTTCAGCCGTTTGGTCGCTGGGCGTATGACAATTATTTGTTAATCAGTCATTGTAGAGGTAAATAATACTAATGTTTTGGTCTCATTTTTTTTTATTAGTTTCCAAACAGCTTATACAACAATATAACATACAAATTATAAAAGAACAATTAAAAAAGTTCTATGTATAAACCTATTATATGGATACACAAAATATGTTTAGTGTGAAAGATGTCACTTCAAAATACTGTTACCATAACAATAAAAAAATAAAAAAATACAAAAAAAGAAATGCTGATAACAAGATTCGGCATAAATCCGTATGTTTCAGGTGCTACGCAGTGCAGTAAGTATTAAGCGATGAAAACTGGCTAGACTATTTGAAAATATGTCAATTGTGTTATCTTTATTAACTATTTCGTTATAACTTCGGCATAACCTATATACTGGGTTCTTCAATTTTTAGATTTGGTTAGGTACCTTCCAGGTCAAAGCCTGGGGGGGCAAGCGCCCCACCCTGCCCCACCGTGGCTACGCCCATGTTTACAATACAACTCTCCCTTATCCTTCCTTCGTACAAAAGCGGGCGAGATTAAAATACTAAGAAATTGTCGCAGAAGGAAAACATTTGAAGACAAAGCGACCAAACCCTTTCCACTTGGCACAATCACAGTTCTTTCATGATTCTTTCGCAGTCTCTGTAAAGTTACAATTGAGCAGTTTTGCTCATGTCGCGACAAGGAACGGAGTTTTTTACATTTTCTTTGTGAAATCTGTTTGTGCAATGTTAAGGATGCTGTTCCACCGGAAGTGACGGAATGAATATGTATATGGGGAAGAAGAATAACAAAGTGATCGTTTAAATTACGTAATTATGTTTGGTAACATGATTTTCATTTTCATAATATATTGTTATATGTACCTACAAGTGTAAAATTGTGATTTCAAATAATAATACTATGCTGAAATAGCAATTTAAGATGCAGGAATCACTTTACTTATTAGATTATAGTACAGCAGTACATGGCTTTATCTGATAGTAGGTATATTTCATACTAAATTGATTAATATACACACATAAGGTAATCTTCGCACTTTCTTATTCCACTTTAATGTATATGTACTTACCAACGATAAACAAATATTGCACCTATAAACTTAATAAAACTTCGAAGCCTTTGGCTATTATAAAGTTATTAAAAGAGTTTTAAATTTTAAATAGAACATATCTTTAACTACTTTTATGAAACTGTTTCTTTTAATTCGTTTTTTAACGTCTCTACCGATAACTGTATTTAAGTATTTGGTTGCACTAATATTATATAGCCCACAGGTTCGCTCGCGGATTTTCAGGAAAAAATCCTATGTGATGATCCAAGTTACCTAACGATTTTTTGCTTGAAGTAGTAAAAAAACAAACAAATACACAAATTTCGCTTTTATAATATTAGTAGGATTTACTATTTACTACTATGTGTTTTTTTTTTAATTTGCCTTTTTATAATGTTATAACGACTTCCACCTGCGAGACAATGCACATATTACGATGAAACATATAGGAACTCGACAAATCTCTATTGAAGTAGGAAAACAAAGATATATTATGGTCCATCAATCTAAGAGGCATTGCCCTAAAAATTCATAGATTACATTTTACTATATATCTTGCTACGATCAATGTATGGTTTCGGGCTTATTATGCACTAATAAATTATGTTCATCTACATATTAACAAACAGTTTTGAATCCGTCTCAAAACGCAATTTCCGTTAATTAAGCTGCTTCTCTCAATTTTAAACTTTATTCCAAAACAACAAGGCCCAATCTTACAAATCAATGCTCGTTGCGTCACTTCGCTGAACGTTGGTTCGCGCTTTGCTATTGAAGTTAAAACTTTTGAAGTTTACTCGCCTTAGAAATTATCTATAAAGGTATTATGTTGCTGAAAGCAAAACTTGGCTTATTCTGTATCAAAGTATAAATACTTATAACGGGAATTACTTGGTTAAAGTCGTTTGTTGGGTATTAAATAATTTTTTAATTTATGTAATTTGGAACGTGATTCTTCTGTCGAGCTTTTGATTATTTATTAAAAATATGTAACGTAAAATTTTCAAACTTTTTTAAATTGCTTTACTTTATCGTGATGATAAGTATTATAGTCTCATTATTTATTAAAATAATTGGAATCAAATTTCTATTGTTAATATAATAATTTATGACAACATAATACTTAAAGTATTTCACAAAGTGACTCTAATATCTGAACATCTTAAGCCTTAATAAAGCGGCGAAAGGAATCTTAATCACTGCACTTTAATTAAGTTACGACGTAGAAAGGCAGGAATATTTTTAAGGGAATTTCAAGATTATAAATTTTATCAAATTAAAATTTTTAATAGGACAAAATATGTAGAGTAATTATGTTATGAAATAAGATATTTTAAGGTGTTTAGAATTTGTTTGATATTTTTAAATTGGCGTGTGAACCATAAATTAAAACTGTTTCAGAATAATCAAAACTTTATAAGAGCCATGAATGTACATTGTACATTTTTTGAGAATTTTAAAGCTTTGAAACTAATCATTAAACGAGCCACATAATTGTATATTAAAAGAGAATATAAATTGTTTAAGTTACTTATAAAATACTTTGAAATCCCCTTAACCAACAAGCAGCGTCATCAAGATTTTTTATATTTAGCCTCTATTTATTAATTAAAATCGTCAGTATAGATGAACGAATAGATTAATGGATGCGGCATGATTAGCACTTTAGTTTGCAAGTCACTTCTAAGTGGCTGTATAGTGAGCTCCTACAAGATTTGTTAATTAGTCATTGATACAACGAAGATAAAACTTCATATATTTTTTGTTTGAACTTTGAGTTGATTTATGATTAGCCGCCCGCCCTAGTTTTGACCGTGTTCGATTTTTTCGTATTTTTTTATTTAGTATTTTTTCGTATTCGTATTATTTGGTATTATACTAAATTTTGTACTCTAGGTATACAATATAATGTATGCTTGGTTTTTATTTTCGACATTAATTTGTGTTTGTGTGATCAAGATTGTTCTCATATAATTTTAATTTTTTTTTTTCAATCAAATCCACAATTAAGTAGGTACTATGGGTTTCATGTATTTCTCTCTCTATTTCTATGTGTTATAATATGATTTCGTGTTCTCATAGTAACTAAGAATACAAAGTCTACTGAGAAGAAATATTATTATAATTCCTTTAATAATTAATTAAAACTTTTACTGATATTAAATTTTCATACAAAACTTGTTTTCAGTTGGATTGTAATTTATAACTTGTATCTAAAGGTAGAAAATTATTAAATTAATTCTGGAATAATTTGACATTGAGCTACACGAGTAGATGCAATAATATTTTACACTAGCTGCTCCGCGCGGTTTCACCCCCGTGGTTCCCCTCCTGTTACCCGTAGCGTGATGAAATATAGCCTATAACCTTCCTCGATAAATGGGCTATCTAACACCGAAAGAATTTTTCAAATCGGACCAGTAGTTCCCGAGATTAGTGCGTTCAAACAAACAAACAAACAAACTCTTCAGCTTTATAATATTAGTATAGATTAATTAATTGGGTATATTATGGCAACAATCAATAAAAAGGACTGGGACAGGTAAGGAAAAGGATAAAATGGGAATTGAAACATCTTTTTCTTTTCTTGAAATATATTGAATATAAATTGTTTCTATACAACCACAAATATAGTATATTAGTACATTATGTGTAGTATGTTATCTGTAAGGCTTTCGCCATTCTTCGACCTGAAGTCGTTTCCACATTGAAAATACGTATACTTGTAGCTCTGGTAACCCTGTGGCGTTCAATTGGAGATCCCGTGGTTCCTGCTAATATCCTTTGGGATCCCGCATGCTCTGCTTTTCCCCCCAAAATACAGAGGATGTTTTGAAAATTTACCAAAAACAAGACTGTGCTTCGTACGATCATGCCTTTTCATATCACAATTACATTCTTAACACATTTCCTTTCTGCAACATACCCTCAGCTATTATTTCTTACAAACTCACTGTTGAATCTTGCAAAACAATAAAGTATTTTTTATTCATGAATTCACACGATACTACTATCATTGGCCTCACATTACGCCTCGACTCGCATGCATGGAGTTTCGATTGAGTACGAACTTCGAACGTATTCGTTAAGAATTCAAACTGTTACGAATGAAATTGTTCAAATTTTAATGTTGAATAAAATTGGTTTATATTGCCTTATTGTTCATTGAGAGGTATGTGGAAGTAGGTAGCATTTCTAACGGGTATTATAAATTTCCAAGTCAAAAATAAAGTTCATGAAATATGACATAATATATTAGCTTTTAGTAGAATAGGTATTATTAGCTTTTAGTAGAATAAAAATCTTTATGACAGAGAAACGTAAAAATCTCTAAGAATGTTAGTACGTACATCTGGCAACTAAGTGGTTGGATGAAGTCTAAGATGTACAACTAAAATAGAGAAAATAACAACTGTTTATGTTTTGTTTGTTTATAAGACATGTATTTATCCCTTCAAAAATTACAAGTAAATACCACTTACACTTCTACCTCTACGAACATATATTTAAAGGTATAATTAGCGTTTATTTAAAATTACCGACATGCAAACTCTAAATATGTAAACCGCTCTGCATGTAGGTCTCTCCGCGTACGTGTAAGTACTCGAGCAATAGCATTAATCTCTTGCAAAGTTTCAAAGGCAAACAGGAAATTCTTAGCTCAGTGTTTCTTTATAGCATATAAGCCGACATCAGACGTACTCCGTAATTGTCTGTCCTCCAGATGTTTGCAAGTGCCTTAACTCTTTTAGTGGCGACTATGAAAAATGTTTTAGTTCAGAATGAAAAATGTTTCAATAGAAGCGACTGCGACCGGGCAACTTTAAATGTATGTGCATAAGATGTATGCAATTTTAATGTTGTGATATTGAAACGCATTATGGCTTAAATATTGTATGAGTGTATTGTGTTAGACATAATATAGTCGCGTAACATACACTGTTTGAAGCCCATAATAAAATTATTGACAATCCTTTTAATTTTATATCAAAAAGTGTATTATTTACGGATAACAATCAAATATTTTCTGGTGAAAATAATATAAGAGCAAAGTATAATGAACTTATAATTTCTTCAATATTTCTTCGAAAAGAATGAAAGATGGCGAGCGAGTGACACAGATATGCTCTGATGTATTTTGAATACTAATAAACAAGATTATAATAAAGTGTTTATTGGCCTTTATAATAATTTTATTTAATACACTATTTTAGACCCTGGTTTCAACCGTATTTTTCGGTTCCTATTGGTCTAAGCGTGTTGATATATTATAGCCTTCGTCGATAAATCGACTATCTAACAGTGAAATCATTTTTCAAATCGGACAGTCGGCTCCAGATATTATCGCGTTCAAGCAAACAAACAAACGAAGTCTTCAGCTTCAATAAATTATTATATTTTATTTATTTTCTCTCAAGTAGATACTTTCTGTTAGAAGACGGAAATAATAGTGATATAGGGTAGAAATCTTAGAATTAGTAGCTAGCTAGAACACCTTAAATAACAACAGACGCTACAGTAAAAGCCTATAAATTCGTCAACTAAACTAAAACTGAACTATTTTAAACATTCCGATAACCAAAGTTCGGTGATTAGCGTCTTGAACCTTACGAATAAATTCTATTTATGTTTAATCATGGAATACAAATTTTTGAGATTTTTTATGCTGCATAATAAAAAACCTGTATAATTTGAAATGTGATGTGTATGAACTAATTTTGACTTGAATCGTTAAAATGTAGAGTCATATATATAGAGATGTAGAGTCATATGTATAAAAAAAATGTGTTCGTGTATTAGTACACGCGTTAGAAATACGACGAATCACGCGTGGTAGGGATAAGAAAAAGATTGCACGTAACGGAAAAATGTCACGCGTAACGAAAAAAAGTTACACTAAATTTTTTGTCCAACCCCGATAAAGAAGTTTCACTTCAAAAACTAAAAAACCGTGAGTAAACATTCGGTTTACTTACCATTAAAATAGATTATAAGGATTTCGATAAATTGTATTTATAATTAGCGTAACGATGGCAGGAGAAGAGCTTATGACAGTTTTTTTACAAAATAAAAAAAAAGTAACAGAAAAATAATAAATCAACGACAGATTTGGATAATTACTTCTATCAAAAGCAAAAATTAAGCTGAATATAAAATTTAAAATATTGGCTGTCGTTTTTATGAATTCACAAGTAATATTATTAATTTTCAATAATTTACAAGTATATTATTACAGCGATAGTTGTCAATTCATTGGTCACAAAGATCATTAATTTTAATTAACGTTTCATGTTCCTGATGGGACGTGAAATCTGTTCATTTAAAATAATTAAAATAATATTTAAAATCATTACTTTTGAATGATAAATAAATGAGAATAATTTATAAAACTTGAGCCTGCCGTCCCTGTTGGCTCATCATCTGCTGATGATCAGTTAAATCAAGTGGGATTTAATTTATTTTGATTTTTATAATGAGTTTTACGATATTATTGCTTCCGAGAAACATTTTAATTACCTACGAACATTCATCTGTAGATTGAGTGAGGCAGAATAGTAGATATTTTCCTCTCAGCAGGAACAAAAATATATTCATTGTCTAATGAAAATGTGCATGATATGAAAAATGTATTTGTGAATAGGGTAATGCACATAACTATTTTCATTTCCTTATAATCAAGTATCTAAGTATTAAACTCAATCACATGCCATAGAATGAAATAATCATCCTTTAAAATGGCCATCATACTCGTCTCAGCTTGGAGAAAACTCTTATATGAGATGCCTTATATATATATATATAGAAACATATAGTTTAAACAACATATAATTTTCATTAACGAATTCTTCACTGCAAAATAGCGTCTTTATTCTTTAAACAATAAGGATCTGCTCAACCCGTACTAACCTAAACCTAACAGATACCTATATCCTAGACGGATCTAGTTGACGATGTATCTTTAACACTTGGTTAGTACTTAGTCGTCCATCAATCAGGTGGTTCCGTAGATCGCTCCGAGTGACTCTGGATAATTAATAGCAGCCACGCCCAGGCGAGCGTATGGTGAACGAACCCTAATTGATGGTTGTTTACTATGTTCACGTTCGCGTTTTATGTTAAAGTTTAGTGCAACGATGTATTAACACTAGTGTTAGTATAGAGTCCATATAAACGAGAAAGTTTGTAACAATGTATGGTGTATGCTTCACGCAAAACAGCTGATTGGATCTGGATGAAATTTGGCACTCAGAGTACTTTATTCTTTTTGTCCGTATAACATGAATTAAGTTGTTTAAAATAAATGTAAGTCAGTAAGTTGCATCGTTTATTTAATAAATTAAACTTCTTTAAGATTCAATTGGATGTCATTAATAAATAAAAAGTATGCGGAACGTCAGAATAAGTTTTCTTTTTGTCATTTAATTTTTTTTTATTAGCAGCACAATAAAGTATTTAAATAAATAAATAAAAAGGATTCTTAAATTCTGTTTTTAGGGCAGGCGGAATACGGTTGTCGGTTAGTGACCTTTACGCATTTCAAAGGGATAACCAAAATTTTTTTGTGGTTCTTATACGGCTGTTTGATATTTACAACTGTTTATCTTATATTTTTGTTAATTCATAAATTTAAATTTAAAACTATCAAATCAAACCACTCCTGAAAATGCATTAAATATTTACCTGCGTTCTATTCGTAAACCCAACACATTAAAATGATTAAAAGCCGCTATTAAAAACTATGAACTTCAATGCTTTCAACGCTGTATTAAAGTTAGCAGACGCCTCATTAAAATTGTTATTTGGCTATATAAAATCCTGTTGCATTCATTTGTTTTTATAATATTCGCGCTGTCATTACATTCGTATTATTAAAGGGTGTCATAAAACTTTGGTCGTAGACGAAATTATAATTAAACACTGCTTTCAAAACTTCTCTAATAACATAGGTCTATCAAACACTGTGTTGTATTAAATTATAGTTTATACTTTCTTACAAATCCATTTTGTAATAATCTGTGTCATTTAAACTTTATTACAAAAATGATAATTGACGATAATAATATCGCGTCCTAGAATATTGCGTAGTGAAAATCTGTGTTGAATAATAATCTTCAATTTGAATGTAATGATGATTTTAAGATATAATTTGAAGATTCTTGGAATTTTTGAAACAAAAGAGTGTTTGGGAAGTTTGTAATTTGTGGTTTAATTAAGAAATTGTAAATAAATTAATTCTAATAAGTCTATTTTTAATTACAGGAACAAAATCAAAGAAGCCCGCGACAAAGCTCCCCTTCTTATGTTCAAATCGCCGAGTAAGAAATACAACAATACAATAATAAAGCAAAATTATGATCAAAGAAGTTACGACCCAGCTTATTAAAAAATCCGATTTCACCATTGTCAACAACCTCCAATTAAGCAAGCAAAATATTTTATACCACAAGAACTATCGAGACAAATTGGTCTGTTTCTTTTTGATCATTGTCCAAAAGAATCGAGGGAAATTAATGAACCGGTATGAAGAACGGGGGTGTTACAAAAACACTTCCCGCCGCTGGCCAAAAGGACCGACCCTAAACCGAAAATTCTAATGGAAATCCAACAGTTAATACAAAAACAACTGGATCCAGTTTTTACCGCTTAAATCCGCCCGGAGCCAATAAAAAGGGACAACAACGGAAATGTCCTTGCACAACGCAGTGGTACTTATAAGTTTTTAAAATGATGACGCAAGCCCATAGTAATTTTCAACAGATAAAGGGTCATGTTCTTCTGTATATATTTTTCCGTATTATTTTTACAGAATCAAACGTATTCAGCAAGATTATTTTGAAAATAATTCCCCAAGAAAAAAAAATATATATATTCATACATAAGCAATGAACGTAATTATAACCTAAATACTATTTTAGGTTTCAAATACAAATTCAAACATGGAAACATATTTCAGTAAACGTAAGTAAAATATAGCTTTTAGTCGGCATTTAATAAACTGATTCTATCATTAAATTGTTAGCACTAAAACATACACAAACATTCACTGCATACTGGAAATAACATTGTTTTATATGAAAATCACTTTTGCGGTCCATATATATTTTTCAAATGTCGCTTGTGTTTTCCCATATATTCTTTTAATTAGCATAACGTATTTCTCAACAGTTTTATTACTTAATAACTGTAATAGTCGCACCGTATGAGTAAAATTAAGTGTAGGAAACAACATTGTATGTTTTAGGAATTTGTAACATATTTCTATGACAACAGACAATCTATTTGCTTGATAGGAAGTAAAGATATACTGGATTCTATAAAAATTCGAGACTCCTAGCCTTTTATTATAATAATTCATTTCATTACAAAGCACGGACACGCAAGTATGTTTTAAAAATTTAATAATGCCCTGACCTTATTTAATTCTGCGGGAAAACAAATAAAATTAGCTGAACTCTTACGTATTTGAATACGAGATTATGTAAATGGCTGTGCATAATTTGAGTAAGTCTATATTTACATGATTTCAATATAAAATCTCTGTATTGTTTAGGTACTGAGATCAGTTGGATTACTATTTGTAAATTCTTCTTTATCTTTAAAAATGTGTAAGTTTAATCAAAAATTTTAAGTAAAACTTGAAGGTTCTCCTGAATACGGACGACGTCAGGTATAACAGCTAGTGATGAATAACCGTGGAACAGAATGAAGATTTTCACTTACTTACCTGAACATGACCTGCTTTTAGAGGAGCGTAATACATTATAATTTATACGTAACATCTAGCTTTGGCGCGCAAATATTTTCCCCGACTTCACGGATTATTGCTATCTTTGACACAGTGTAGTAATAATCTGAGTGGTGTTTGACATTTCAAAATGTACGAAATAAAACTATTATTATTGCATAAGAGTTTTGTCTATAATATAATAATTGGGTCAAAAAGAACTCTAACCTATAGTTAAAAGAAGATTTTTTTTTAAGTGAAACTTTTATTGCATCGTCTCAAACTTTTTGGTCTGTGTAGCGCATATCGCGTGACGCACGATACGTACGATAATTATCGTACAAATACGATAATAATTTTTAGTTAAATGTCTATAGTGTGAAAAAAAGTTTCACTTTTACCGTGGTTTCATAAAACCACACAACATTGTTTTTGATAATTCAAAAACTGTTTTTAAAGAGTAAAAAACTTGATTATAATAATATGACCAAACTAAGGACCGAACATTATCTACCTATGTCACACGGATTAGCGCGTGAACCTTTCAATCTGCACGTTCTGGCATCGCTATGCTAAATTGAGAGAAAAAGGAAAAGTGATCTGATTATGTAGATATATATTAATTGTTGGTAAGCAATATCGATGTGAAACAGTTGTGATCGACTAATTTTCCATGTCTCTATAACACGTGTCAATTTCACAAAATACACTATAATATTATATTTTCATTCATTATAAAATTTACATTTGCTCATTGCAAATTATTCATAAATAAACGTATTGTTTCTATTGACGTCTGTATATTAAGTAGGGCTCTACACGCGGAAATTCTAAGCCCTTATTACGTTCAATATATTCTGTTTGAGTTAACAAGACATAGGTTATGTTATCACGGACAAAGGCTGTGTAATTTCAGGGCGCTGTCCTAAGAAAATATTGGAGTAGTCATTTTATTTGCACTGGTAAGATACCGGGTCTAAGAAATATTATTTTAATGCGAAAGAATTTAATGTAAAGATAACGTTATCAGAGTTTGTACTTATTATTGAAACGACGGTATTCACTAAGACTGGGTCGAAGTTTTGGAACGTAATCGTGTTGTTTATGATACCATCTCTATATGAGAAATGTTAAGACTAAGACTAAGTATTCGAATCTGTTCACTTCATATCGTTACATGCACAAATATAAAAATCTAAATGTTTCAAAATGAGAGTGGAAAATAATGTTTTTTGTCTGAAAATATAATACAATTCAATATAGTAATTTTACACAAACGTTTCATTTCTCATTACTATCTCTCTCTAAATAGCTTTCGTCGCATGTCGAACTGGAATCTTTTTCCACGCACGCTTTAATGAGATTACTAACAAAAACCTTCAAATCCTTCCCACTTATAAGAGTATAATGGCATTTCTTAATCAAGATTTGCCTCAGACCAAGTAAATAGCAATAAAGGATTACATAACCACATTATATTATCTCAGACTTAATACGCGAGAAATGCCAAGACGTTTAAGCTCGTAACATAAGGGTCGAGCAAGATATACTGCGCATAAGTGTTAGTCGTTTTACATGCTAACATAGTGTTTAACAATCGAGGTATTTACAGTCAGTGGCAATCGTCCAAGTTAGTAATTTTCTCTTAGCGCTCAAGTCGCAATCCGAGTTAACATTTAAATGTTTTATTCAGATTAAAGTTTATTTTCGCGAGACCTTTTAATTGACTTTTGACTTATTTTCGTGTAGCGTGAAATCTAGACTTAATTGTTACAAAGATTCAGTTGCATTCTAGAGGTATACTGTTAATAAACATGTTTTTCAATATAGGTTACATAAAATTATAGCCACGATTTACAAGAAACTTCGTTTATACCATAACTTTTCCACTAAAATTGTATACTAAAGCAAGATATACTGCGCATAAGTGTTAGTCGTTTTACATGCTAACATAGTGTTTAACAATCGAGGTATTTACAGTCAGTGGCAATCGTCCAAGTTAGTAATTTTCTCTTAGCGCTCAAGTCGCAATCCGAGTTAACATTTAAATGTTTTATTCAGATTAAAGTTTATTTTCGCGAGACCTTTTAATTGACTTTTGACTTATTTTCGTGTAGCGTGAAATCTAGACTTAATTGTTACAAAGATTCAGTTGCATTCTAGAGGTATACTGTTAATAAACATGTTTTTCAATATAGGTTACATAAAATTATAGCCACGATTTACAAGAAACTTCGTTTATACCATAACTTTTCCACTAAAATTGTATACTAAATTAACCCAATTATGGATAACCTGTTGTTTTATACAAGAGCTGTTCGTCGTCAAATACAGAGCACCAAGCACTTTACTCACTCTCACTCTCTGCCGAATCGCGGTCTCCGCTCTAAGTTATGGATGCCCCAGCGGGTATTCGTTCTATGCAACAAATATTAAGCTGTATTAACACGTACTACATAATATTATAAATATATTAAAAAATCAATACGGTATTTTCTAGTGGAATTAGATCTACCTCTTCATATTGATGTAGCAGTGTATCTAACTGAAGTAATCAATAAGTGGTCTAATACGCTATTTCTCTTTTTAATCTTCCTTTAGAGTGTATTAATATTGCATATAAGTATTTAGCTATTCGTGTAAATGAAAAAATCAGAAATTGACGATACATGATCTTTTTATTGAACACGCTGTATAATTGTAAGTAATTGCAGCACAGTAATAAAAGATGTGTTAGCATATTTGCATTTTGTTTATTTCTTCATTTGTTGAATTAGTTTCATTTTAGTATATTTTGTTATATTTTCTTTCTGTTTACGCTCAACTGTCTTAAACTAATTTGATGAATATATCTACATGTGTGTGTATGTGTTTATTAAATTATTTGTATAGGATTTGAGACTTAGACAAGACGGGTACTAATTAATGAGGAACCTAGGGAGTTTACTCATTAAGTAGATTAAATGTTTATACTATTGTTTGTACCTTCATATAGCGAGCGTAATCCTCAATGAAATATGCAAGACCCAGTTTAAATATTATGATTTCAACATTTACTCAGATAATATTATAATACCCTAGAGCCTAGACATATATTTTTCTATTTATTAGCGCTTCTTTGGTACAGTGGTTAACGCACGAGATTAGAACATAGAGGTCCTGGGTTAGATTCCCGGTGGCGAATCATAAATAAGTCTCTGTCTGGTCAGACACCGACTTATATACAAAAAAAAAGATTAGTGAAAAATATTATACCCATACCCCACAGGACTTCACATTTTAGGTAGGTATGGGTATTACTGCAGTTCAAATTAGACAAATGTTAGCAGTATTATTCCATACTAAAACAATATCGCTCTTGCGGATGAAGTAATGTTATTCAGATAATATCATTTCACTCCTGGGTATGGTTTCGCAGATTTGGGTCACATTGCATTTACCGGCATGATTTGCCCCAGTTAAAAACATTTTGCATCATAAAAAAGCTTGAATATTGAGGTTTTGAAATCAACGCAGTTGTCGCTATAATTTCGATGCTTTGAAATGATTAAGATTCGCTTAGATGATTTTTGTGCACTAGTCTGTTGTTGTTTGATGAAATTTTAATTAAATAGACTTGGCCTATATTGAGAAAGTCAGGTCGTATTGAGAGCTGTCACAATTAATATTATTTGTACTTGTACTCGTATTACAATGTGTTTTATAAAAAATATTGTAACAATTGTTTATCTATTTGGATCTAATATTATATGCATGTAAGCTGTTTTAAAAGTATTGATTTAACTTTAGACATAATTAGTTGTGAAGCCTTCAATGCAATACATAGTTGGTAATCTTTAACTATCGTAATGTATTTAAGAACCTGTACAAAGAAGAATGGCCTCTACGACAATAAGCAATACTTTACATAATCCAATACACACAATTACATAATCCCTTGAAGCAAATAATTCTTATATACGATAAAGCGTTGAAAGTATCTAACTGGTAAATACAGTATTGAACTAAGTTTGATGAATTGAAAAGCATTTCAACCATATCAAGGTAACACAACACTTATATAAAGAATTAAATATTATGTAAATACATATCTAATCCTATTATATATGTTGCCACTATGTAATACCTAACCCATGAGACACCAGGTATGTAAAAAATCCGATAATTAAATAGTTTTCATAGCTATTGTAAGTGAAGTCGTATAATGCCCATGGATTAGCGGCTTCCACAGATTTACAGAGATTATCCGTTCAGAGCACTGAAAACTTATATTGTGCCAGCTTATGGGTTTGTCCGCATTCCCCTATCTACTTTGTTTGTATTTAAACGATAGAAACTGTACCGTACAGAGACGCTAGTTTAATGTTCGGTGTATTATAAGTGGGTTTCGCGTTTTATTATCTAGAGGATGAGTATTTTTCTTTATATTTTTTATTGTAATATGTTATAAACTTTATTTTTTCATAATCGGCAATTGATATTTGAAACATTTTTTTTTTACTAAATGAAAACAATGACGAAACCTATTTTCATACATAATTTTATTATAAATTTGACTAGATAATAGGACAAAAAGTTATTTAAAGGCATGCACATCGTTAAATAAAATAATATTGTGTTCAGAGGTAGTCATCGAGATTGCTACGAATATGCTACGAGCGCTACGATTCTTACGTAGCACGTGGAAAATTATTCTTAGAATGATTTAATTTGTGCACCTCTGTTAAATATTAACACGATTTAAGCGATATAATTGCAAATACAAGTTACAACATTTTGTGTTAAATGATTATAAAGTAAATTATAGAACTTTGTATCAGAATTATTGTGCAGGTTTTCCTTATTATTTTTTACTAGGTTTCCGCCCGCGGCTTCGCGCGCGCAGTCAAAGAAAAACCCGCATAGTTCCCGTTCCCGTGGGATTTCCGGGCTTGCGTTTCCCGGTATAAAAAGTAGCCTATGTCCTTTCTCGGGTATCAAAATATCTCCATACCAAATTTCATGAAAATTGGTTCAGTAGTTTAGGCGTGATTGAGTAACAGACAGACAGACAGAGTTACTTTCGCATTTATAATATTAGTATGGATTAAACCATTAAACCATATAAATAAATTTGCAGTTATTATAGACTATATATAAATTACAACACATACAAAGTGTATGCACTCGAAATAAAATAATATAATCTACTATTGGTATTTATATAGATTTCTACATATATAAAACTTTATTTATAAAAAAAAACTCAGTATTAACATAATCTCATTTTTATAAACATAATTTAATTCAAACGTTTCATTTAGTCATACATTCGAACATCCGTTAGTAATTTTCATAGAACACATTTTCGTTCTACATTTTCGCTTTTAACGGAAAATGGATAACAAAAGAAAAGCACCAAATTGAGCTATGACACAATGGACCTTTCTATAAATATAATAACGGTACATTATTATCAACATGTGACCTGATCGCTTTTATTTCTAATCTTTAGCTAGACTAATAAAAAGGGCAAAGATTTTTTTTTGTAAAAAAAACTATAAATTTTTCTATCTAATTTATAAAAGATTCCATTAGTATGTATCTTTAACGAGTAGCAGAGGCTATTTTTTATCTCAGGTCAACTGGGCAAAGCTGGGACATGCAGTGAGTTTTATGTTTTTGTATGTAACGAATAGCAATAACTGCTCCATCCATTTTGATAGTACTTTACATAACTGCAACGACCACTAAATTGCCTCTGTATTTGATAATGTATTGTCTGTTGGATTTTTGTATGTAACTAATAGATACAAAACTGCTCTATTCATTTTGACCGTAAGAGAGCAGCTTTATTTAGTATCGTAGTTTTATTCTGGTCAACCCGGGTAAAGCCGGAACAAGCGGCTAGTTACTTATAAAAATAGATTGGGCTATAACATTTATCTATAACGGTGAAGTAATTAAACGTGCGGTATAAAAGGCATTCCGCTGATGAACATCCACGTTATAGTTTTAATTTAATATAAGTCCACAGAGAGAGTGAAATTCAATTACGCTTGTAACACCTCTTTTATGGACTCCGCCTATAACAATATGATGTAATACATTTACGTTTTTTACGCACTATTGGATTTTAGAAATTCAGTGAAGTTTTTGATATATGAGTTATTATATGTAAGGAAAAAAATATCATATATTTACACAGTATTACAAAGTAGAATAGTATATATGCGTCGTAATTCGTTTCTCGGGATTAAAAAAAATTAGAAGAATCATTCTTCTTTTATTCGAAGTAGGTATTTTTAAAATTCAATTTGTTCTCAAACTAGGTAAGTGTTGTCTTTGAGGTATTCGGTTTTCGCAGGAAAATTGCAATCTAACTTATTGAATACGAAATATCAACATTAAAAAAACAAAATTAGACATGTAAATTTTTGACATCCTAGCAAAAGTCGGTCACCCAGAATCCTTCGAAACATCTCATATATTTTCGTCCAATATTATGACCAAAAAGAGGAGCATATTATTTCACATCAATTTAGCCCAGCGTCAGTAATTAATGGAATATTAGTATAGTAATTAAAATCAATATAGTATATAATGAAAACACAATGTTTATAGAAGTATACTATCCCGTAATGTAAGAATAGTGTAAATATTACCATGAAAAATATTTCACATTCAAAAACTACACGTGAAAAGATAAATACTATAGAAACACTATTTAAAATGTATATGCAACCTTCATTCTATACATCCATAGAGATTGATGCAACTGATTAAACGGAGTTATCTTAAAAGCGGTTTTTCAACGAAAACCCTCCTTTCACACCTCAGAGAAAGAAAGTTGAACACTTTTTCGGGCTATACGCTCGGAATCATGGTAAATAGAGAAAAAAGTGCACGTTTTAAACCACACAATGCAGATATTTTTACGCGAACAGAAATGTTTACAGGAACGTACTTTTGCAAAAGATGTCACTGCGTTTATTTTTTAACTCTTTGATGGAATTCGTAAACGTGGAACAAATTACGCGTTTGTTTTTAAATTCAATGGCACTGCGAATGAATAAAAATAAAAGGATAAATTTATGATATTATTGTATTGTCACCGGAACTTGATAACTGTACAAAATTTGAACAAAATCCGTCAGTTTTAAGTAGGTCACAATCGAGTCGAAAGGAGTCGGTTACATACAAACATACAGGTGAAGCTAATAAAAGCGTGTTAAAATAGAATTGGACGGAACAAGTAATACCAATGTTGTTTTTAATTTAAATGGAAACCATAATTACGAAGCAAAAATATGCTTCAACAAAAGCAAATAAGTATTTATATAAATTCGAATTCAGTGTTCTAATTTTTAGTGCAAATAGATCTATTTTCCATCAATAAACAATTTTAATTTTGAGGAGAACCTATCGAAAATAACTTACAGAATTTACCAACAGAGTAAGTCAATTATTATCAGTCGTGTTGACTGTCACTCGAAGTGTCGTCTATTTTAATTTAATTGATTTATCGTCCAAGAAAATGTTCCGAATATAATTTTTCATCAAAGGAAATAACTTACAACAATAAACCTTTTTTGCTAAGAGGCAAGCTTAAGAAACCTTATTTAAATTATTTTTATAAACGATCAAACTTTGCCTTTTGAATTTGTATGATAATATAATGTTTATCTTTTCTTAGTAGAACTATGCACATCGGTGAAAATGGCGATATAAATATTGTTCGCTCTATCTTTATTTTTAGTTGAATTATACACATAGCGGTGTGTGTATCAACTAACTAATCTTATATTTTATTGCCTCATAATTCTGTGTCACCACTTGAAGATATATATACCACACATAAAAAAACGTTAATTTTTTACGAAAAGTAATAATTTTATCCATATTCATATAAAATTTTCAAAAACAATTTTTTAGGTCTCAATTGACGCAACCACCAGCCTCAGCTCAAATACATTGTCTTTTATAAATAAGTTATAGGCTACAAGAGCTAACGACTTCATTATCTATTTTAATAGCCCCTCCGCATCGCTATAATAGAGTCAACCTTACCTTATTTACAGCTTATTATATTTACGTGAGAAATTATATTATTAGTCTTTATAAAAATACTTCCTATGTTATCGTACACGTTCTCTTCGGATCTAAAAGGGGGAACATGATATCTTTGGAAGCGCTCGATTCGTAGAGAAATTGAGAACAATACTATTTATTCATCCATTGATGGTGATAGAAGCCTCGGCTTATATTTTAGCTTCAACATACGTTCGAATAGAGCTGTCTTTCGATGTATGAAATGTGTTTGTTTTGACGTAGTGAAATAATAATAATTGGGAGTTAGAATAACTAGCATTTTTTTTAAATTAACTAGGTAAAAATAAGAATAATAACTAAAGAAATGTGTTGTTTTTAACCGACTTCAAAAAAAAAGGAGGAGGTTATCAATTCGGCCGGTATATATATATATATATATATAAATACCAACTTGGGCACTAAGTTGATCCAGCCCGACTGCCGTGCATTCCTGACTCCACCTTTTCCCCGATATTACTCGACTCCGGTTGCATAGATCTTGCCCGGAGTGGCAACGGCGCAAAGTTTTGGGCGATGTTGCCAAACGTATTCATGGAGAAATTGATATACTCAACATTTTTATTGCTAAGATCTTGAACTGAATCGACTCCGTAACGGCCGAAATTCAGAAACCCATAAACACTTGTTGGCTCCGTTTTATATACCAAATCCAAAGTCGTATGTTGATCAGATCCATTTATATTATCAAAATTACAGCTTTATTTGATCCGACATAACGAAACTGTATATTAAGTAACGTAGATTAATTTTTCGTAAACAGTACAGTATTTGTTGGCTCCGTACACAAACATATTATAGTTAGGTATAATGTTCCATACATTGCTAAATCCGCCTAGACTAGACGAACTCGACTCCGTAACGGTTCAAATTTTGAAATGCTCAAACACTTCTTGACTCCGTTTTATATACCAAATCATAAGTCGTATGTTGATCTGTTCCATTTATATGCACTTGCATGACATTGACATGGAGATATGAAATTAGGGCTAGCAAAAATCTCCTGAGTTTTATGGAAGTTGAAGAAGTCGACCGTAATTCAATTGAAACTTATAGAAAACGTTGTGAAACTAAAAATACGGAATCCTAAAAAGATAGATATTTGGACGAACCTTTCGTCATACAGTGACGGTGATAATTCTCAAGTAGTATGCATCCTACAAATAACAACCTACCTCTTGAATCATCAGTAAATATCAAGATAATTATCATAATATTTATTGACGTGTAGCGTTCGCCTTTGCCCTCAAACTCAAACTCAAACTCAAACATTTATTTATTCAATTAGACTACTATTTAGTAGCACTTTCGAATCGTCATTACATAAGTATTTTTAACATTTACCACCGATTCGGAAAGCAGTATCTATGGAGAAGAATCGGCAAGAAACTCCATAGTTGCTCTTTTAAAATCATGTCAATATTACATAATATGTAACTTATATCTAACTTATACATAATATATCATAATATGCCAAAGAACTGTCCTGTGGTTTTTACGCGACAACCCTCCATGGGTCTTTATCGTCCATATATTCCTGAATACTGTAGTACGCTCTCTGAACTAGTACATTTTTTATATAAGTTTTAAATTTAGAACTACTAAACTCTTTAATATTGAGAGGAATTCTATTGTATAAGCGTATACCTTGACCCATAAATGAATTTTTAACTTTAGCTAATCGGAAAAATGGCATTTCAATTCTATTCCTGTTCCTTGTGCCATAATCGTGTCTATCTCCTACTCTTGTGTGTAAGTCGGCGTTTTTGTGAACATGCAAAATATTATTAAATATATACTGTGATGGTACAGTAAGGATACCAGTATTCTTAAAATGATCTCTTAGTGAGTCCCGAGCACGTAAATTATATATAGAGCGAATGGCTCTTTTCTGTAAGATAAATATAGTTTCTATATCTGCAGCCTTGCCCCACAGTAGAATTCCATAGGACATAATGCTATGAAAGTAGCTGAAATAAACCAATCTAGCCGTATCTTCATCAGTGAGATGCCTTATTTTTCGGACTGCATATGCAGCTGAACTGAGCTTACCTGCAGCGGTGTTGACATGGGCTCCCCACTGTAGTTTCTCATCCAATGTTAACCCTAGAAATACAGTAGACTCAGTAGGATGCAATACCTCCCCGTTCAAGGTAATATCTCTGTTCAACTTTTTTACATTAGGAAGTAAAAATTCAACACAAGTGGTTTTTTTGGCATTTAATAATAAATTATTGGCAGTAAACCATTCAGATATGTGTAAAAGAGCACTGTTCACTTCGTCAACATTTGGGTCATGCCTATCCACATTAAAAATTAATGAGGTATCATCTGCAAACAGAACTATTTCACACCTATCCTGCAAATAATAGGGAAGATCATTGATATATACCAAGAACAAGAAGGGACCTAAAATGGACCCCTGTGGAACACCAATGTTAATTGACGCACCGCTAGAACGTTCTCCATTAACAACTACAGTCTGTATCCTATCATGCAGGTATGACGCTATGAGGTTCTGGGCTTTTCCTGTATTTGATTGATTCTGATATCAATCTGATAAAATAATTAAAATGTTAGATTTAGGTCAAACAAATGACGACTCATATTCCTGCACAAATTATCCATTGCGGAGTAAATAATATGAGTGTACGCAGATCGCCAACACGTTTAGCCAGCAGTGGTGCAGTGGGTACTACCGGTGGATCGCATCCCGATCTATCGAAGCTAAGTTCGTTCTCTACGAGTTCTACGCCAACTGATACTCAAATTACTTACAGAAAACGGAAACAACCGCTAGAACAAGATTGCAGATTTAGTGATGATATGAAGGATATTCGGTCGGAGTTGAGCCGTATTAGTACATTACTTGAAAAATATGTATGCTCAAATGAACAAAATAGTAAACAAAATTCATGAAAACATTTCTGAGGTAAAAACACAAATTACCGAAATTAAATCGTCCAACGAACAATCTTTGAATTTAATTCGCCAAAATACGAATCAAATCAATGAAATTAAGTCATCACCATATATGATAATTACTGAACAAAACATATTGAAGAGTACTATTTCTCAATTAGAATCCCAGATAAACCAGGGTGAGAGTAAAATAAAATTACTGAAATTAAATCTTCAATCAATAAATCTGTCAGCCATGAGCCAACACATCGGGTTTTACGTCTAAAAATCAACTTCATATAAATTAAAACTTAATCAACGCACAACGCCGGCAACGCACTAATAATGTCCCCGGCATTGCTGGTGCCTATGGGCGACGCAGTGCACTTAACATCAGGTGACGCGTCTGCTCTGTTGCCTCCTCTTGTATAATAAAAAAAAAAAAATCGAGGGACTACGGGACAGAAAGAGCCGCGAAAAAAATGTAATTTTTGCTGGTTTTCCAGAATTGACATCTTATAACTCAGAGGAGAGGAAATCTAAAGACAACTACGAAATTTTAAAAATTACCTCACTAATAAGTTCAGACCTACCGAAGCCAGTAAAAATATATAATTATAAATAAGCTTAAAAACTTACTTCAAACTGTAGTACAGGTCTAGATGGTATTACTACATTTGCAATTAAATGCATCAAAGAAAAATTAAATCATACCTAAAGCGACTGTTTTAACCAAGCCATAATTCAAAGACGTTTTCCGGACTCGTTAAAAATAGCGAAGGTAACTCCTATCTATAAGAGTGGCTCAAAATTTGAACCTGGTAACTATAGGCCAATTTCGGTTTTGCCAGTATTGTCAAAAATATTGGAGAAGATTTTACACACGAGATTAGAAAAATATTTAGACTCATTTAATTTTATTTCAGTGCGTCAATACGGATTTAAGCCAAAAAGTAACACTCTGTCAGCGACTATGGACCTAACTATTAAAATAAAACAGAACATTGACGCAAACAATATAGTTTTGGGAGTGTTTATTGACCTACAAAAGGCCGTCGATACCGTTTCTCACGAACTTTTAATAAAGAAATTAACATTAATGGTAAAGCACTAGATATGCTGAAATCATATTTAAAAAATCGAAATATTTCACAAATAGTTAAAATAGATAACCACGATAGCATTCCCTTACCAATTACATGTGGCATACATGGTTCGATTCTAGGCCCATTGCTTTTTTTAATTTATATTAATAATTTACAAGATTTAAAGCTAAATGGTCTCCTAACACTTTATGCGGATGACGGATGACGGATTAAATAAATGGTTTCAATGCAATCTCCTAAAAATAAATATATCTAAATTCAAAGCTCATAACAAAATTATTCCACCATACGCTCCATTTAAAATTAACGGTGTTGTATTAGAACATAAAACCCACGAGAAATAACCTAGATTTGCGAATCGGCAGCTCTCTGAAATGGAATTATCACATCGACCATCTAAAAAATAAATTATCAGCACTTCTTAGATCTCTGCGTAATACATATTACTTCTTGCATACCTCATAAATTACGCCACACCATCTACAACACGTTAGTAAAGCTGCACCTAATGTATTTAATAGAAGTCTGGGGGAGTGCTTACAAAAATAAATTAGCGCCACTCCAAATTTTACAAAATAAAATCATTAAAACTATCTTTAACTATCCTTTTTTAACTTCTACAAATAAAATCTACGACGACACTAAAATAATGAATTTAAAACAATTATACTTTTATAATACGTGTATGTTCATCCGCAAAGCGCTACATAAAAACATAAATACAAATATTATAATCTCAACATCAAATCGCCACTATCCTAATAGACGAGCTAGCTTTCTTGCCCTCCCGAAGATCCGAACAAATTATGGAAGGCGAACGGCAACATACGTTTCTATAACGGAAATAAATGTCTTTAAACCTTCAAATGGCTAAGGCCGCAAGCGACCAATGGCTGAGCTCGGTGGGCTCTGATTGGCTCATTTGAATCGGATCAACAAGAGCTTAAACGCAAAAAAGGTGGATTTGTATAAAAAGCACGTAATTATTATTATTACTGATGGTTACACTTGTGGCTCCGTTTGGATCCACATACGGACGGTGGTGTGGCAATGGATCCACAAATACCAACCGGATCAACAAGTGAAAACGGATCAAATAATTACTAACTATATGGCACGTTTGATCAACATAGTGCCCATGGAGATATCTATATATATATATATATATATATATATATATTTTATGTATGTACACCGATTACTCCGAGGTTTCTGAACCGATTTACGTGATTCTTTTTTTATTCGATGTGGGATGGTGTCGAATTGGTCCCATAAAAATTTTATTCGGATAGGCCCAGTAGTTTTTATTTTATGAGCATTTTTGTCTGTAGGTATTTGTAAATTTTGCAAGTGCAAGTTTGAAGTCGGTTGTTTTTAACGCAGTTATCACTTGTTTAAACAATGTTTATGTATAGCTTTTACTTATGAGTGATCAGAAAACGTTACTTTTGTATGGAATTAAAAAAATTCAATAACGTGCCGTTTTTATTTCAAAGCGGTTTATACAGCGGTCTGTAATGTAGATATTCCACATATTTTCTGAATAGTATAAATAGACAGCGCTTTTTGCAAAATTCCTGTGTGGAATAACGAAATGTTCGTATTTACGAGTATGTATTGTTTTCCCATGCACAATGTGAAATCTGGACAAATAGTTTTTATTTAGTATTTATAAAAATAATATAACTTCGCTTATTCACGTTGGAATCTGCAAAAATGTATGTATCAGAATTTAGAAGCTACGGTTGTTTAACGTAATTTTTTTTTCATTTGCATATTTTGGAGCCGAATTTAATAAGGTTATAGATAAAATGAAAATCCATACTAATATTATAAATGCGAAAGTAACTATGTCTGTCTGTCTGTCTGTTACTCAATCACGCCTTAACTACTGAACCAATTTGCATGAAATTTGGTATAGAGATATTTTGATATCCGAGAAAGGACATAGGCTACTTTTTACCCCGGGACATAGGATAGGTTTCATTCCGGAAATCCTACGGGAACCGGAACTATGCGGGTTTTTCTTTGATTGCGCGGGCGATGCCGCGGGTGAATAGCTAGTTTGATATAATTATCTACGTCTAATGATCAGTATTTTTAAAACAATCCAAAAACACTCATTATAAATGAGAATTAATTTTAAACAATTTTAATGATTATTTACAATCCGTATTAAATATACCATTACTGCTAAACAAAATAAAAGTATGATATTTCAGCTCGAAATGCTCAGTCACATGATACGCAATTAAATTTTCAGATTCATAAAATATATAAATTCGAATTATTTTAATGGTAGAATAATTTATTGAAATTAATATTTTATTACATCAAACGGTATTTCAAATACAGCTATAAATGACGCATTTCATAATATTATGTTAATTAAATATAAGGATTAAAATTAAACTGTGTTTGTATCTGTGACTGCTTTTAATAAATTTATAATATATACAGTTAAATTAATAAACTAGGAAACATATTTCAAAGGCGCATCAGTGCGCATTCTTTAGCATTGTTTTAGGTGAAATTCAATACTAGAAACTCAACGTCGCTCAAAGAACTTCAAACGTGCATACAATTTTAATTTCCACGATTCAAAGTCGCACAAAGCTAATTTACAAAGGATGAAATAATACTCGTAGTTACGCAAAGACATCGCCTTATTGCTCAACTTGCGCTCGCAATCACTGGCAGTTAATCAAGGTGCCTACAAGTCGCTTCTGCATGTTGCCAACACCGTTTTTGTTGTTCACGACACACCGAGACTCCAAATCGTTGTTATTTTCACGGCAGACTAACCGTCTGGATTCCATTAATGTCTGCTAACGACCGGACGCATTTCGAATTGGGGTTTAAAAGGGTTGAGTGGTTTCGTACAATCGTTCTGATAAAAGGGGATGAATGTTCCAGCTTTGCGAGGTTTAAAAGATGTCCCGTGGATTAATTTGAGCGCCGATGAACTAATAAGAATCTTGTTTCGTGCAATTACATTTTATTGGGTCGGACTTGCCGCCTTATCTTCCTTAGAAGTTGTAAAAGTTGGGTCGCTCAAATTTTCGTAACAACCGTTTTATTACTGAAATATTTTATTATCTAAATGGTGCTTGAATAATTTGGTCTTCAATATTTTATTTGCATCAAAGGAGAGTTTTAATATCAGGCAAATAATGATGTCACTCCAGACACTGTCCAGTGGAGCAAAGAGGGGAGTAGGAAATACCTTTTTATTTATATTTCTTTTATAAAGTAAATTATTTTATATTGAAAAAAACTATGGCTTATGACACTTAAAAATTTGCAAATTATAATGTAATTATGTTTCATAAATTGAAATCGAACAAAATGTAATGTTTGGATGATTTGATTAATAATGATTACTGTATTAACGTGAATGTTCTAAAATAATATCCAAACTAATAAACCTATATTATTATACGCAGAAAAGTTTCGCAAACGAAAATAAAACGAACCGTGAAATAAATGGGAATATTTCATTTGATTTAACGATGGATGATTGGTGGAAACATAATAATTTTCCATTCTGCTGTTGATTTTTGTGAAAATTGACTTTTGTTTATTTCCAGATAATTCTAAAGATAGCCAGTGTGCGTTTAAATCACTACATTGGACAAATATACGGCTAATCCGGAAATAGGAGATTGTTAAAATATGTAGTAATTCGATTAACTTCGCCAAAATATTATATCTCGGTATATTTAAATTGCAATAAATTTTGTGTAATAACATGGCTGATGCTAGAGACGAGAGACAAGTGCTTAATTTTAATCTCTACAAAATGATTCACGAATCACGACACGTGGTTTGATTTTAAACTGATACAAATAGAATATCGAAGAAATATATTACTTCCCATAAAAAAATTCATAAATTTTCAGGTAAACACGATATTTCCTCCCCAATATTTTTTTGAAATGTGTTCTACGCGAAGTCAGTAGTAGTACACGGTAAAGCCTTGGTAGAGCTTACAATATCTTAGACGGGACAGTTAATAAAATACATCCACAATGAGAACGTCTGTCAAGATCTATCAATTTTACAGTATTTTTTTATTCACATAATCCAAACTCCCAAATAAACAGCAACTTGTAAATTCGTGCGAAAAACTTGGAAAGTGTCAATCGTGTTTGCGCATGCGCCGTTCAGTTTTTAGCGCGGGTTTGCATGCGGTCCTTAGTAATTGGCCGCCCGCCGACCGGTCTGAACCTGTTCGCGCCGGTTATTACTACTTCTCGTTGTCGTGTTTACGCGGTGTGCGCGAGGATGGTGGACTTTAGGACATTGTTGTAAGTGAGTCGGGGATTTCGAGTGAGTGTCAACTTTATGGTAAAGTTCTAACTCAGTTTAACTCGCCGTGATTGTGTTGTGAGTGGATTTTTATGCGAGTGAAGATTGTGTTAACTTTTTGCGTAAGTAAATTTGTGGTAATTAAAAGTTGATGGTTTTTTTATGTGACAGATATTAAGATGTGTTTCTTTAATGATGATGATCGTGAGTTTTAGCCATACTTATTAAAGCTCAGATTGATTTAATGTTAAGTTTTAATGTTTTCATTTTGAAAAATATTTTTAAAAGGCGCTACATTCATGCGATATTGTTGTTTTTTGTCGATATTAAATACAGATAGAAATATCATAAGATTTAAGAAATGTTTATATATTCTTATATAGCTCATAGCTACTAAGAGCGTTTCAATGAATAGCTTGAAGCTTTTTCACGTTAAAGCATCTATACAAACTTGAGGTATAAGCTTTCAGGAGATAGAAACTAACTGCTTTATGTGTCTGGTTTTGAGTGGATGAATGTTGAATTATTTTAGAAATATTCACTTTAATCCTTTTTTTTAATGAGATTTGATTATTATTATGCTATATTATTTTTTTTGTGACATATTTTATGTTTATATAGTAATATTACTTCGTATTTAAGAGTGGTTATGTACCTCAAAATAAAATTACGATGTCCCTCCCCTAAGTGGTAAATTTTATTTTTGGCATGAATTGCTGCTGAATATTTTGCGATGCAAATGTGTTATTATTCTTCTGTATAGAAAACAAAAATAGAGATTAAAACATCGAATTCAAAATATTTTAGTCAATATTAATTTAAATAATACCTATTTCAATTTTTTTTATTTAGATTTCCGCCCGCGGCGTCGCCCGCGTTTTCAAAGGAAAACGCGCATGGTTCCCGTTTCCGTGAGATTTCCAGGATGAAACCTATCCTATGTGTTAATCCAAGTTATTCTCTATATGTGTGCTAAATGTCATTGTAATCGGTTCAGTAGTATTTGCGTGAAAGAGTAACAAACACAAACACATCCTCACAAACTTTCGTATTTATAATATTAGTAGGATTAAGGTAACAAATACATATAATTACGAATAACGTCTCCTAATAATAGACTATAACTATAATTTTACGATTTTAAATGTGGGATTTTAAGCATAAACTACGACAATTTCCGTCAAAACTAAATAACTGTTATTTTTCGTGGTGAAGGACGAACTACCAATAATTTGACTACTTACCTTGTATGCATAATTATATAATTTAATATGCTTCGATTTATATTTTTATTAATTCACTTTAATAGAATCAGTATATCGTTTAGAAGAATGCTGTTTTTATAAATTTCTAAAAGTTTCTAAAATTTTCCGCTCTATTGAACAGAAAACCAAGATATAGGAAATTCTTCTTTAGCATTCAATACTCCTTCGTAGCACTATAGCCTTCGTAGCACAGACGACGTTTGATGTTGCAATATAGTTTTGGGATCAAACATCTACGAAATATATCTACTATATAAAAATAAGTCGGGTTGTCCTTCCTGACGCTATAACTCCAGAATGCACGAACCGATTTCCACGGTTTTGCATTCGTTGGAAAGCGTCTCGGGCTCCGTGAGGTTTATAGCAAAGAAAAGGTGTCTCTGGTGGTGAAATGGAGTTCGCCCGGTTTGCTAGTTATCGTATAACAATCCTACGACTTACATTAAAATTGACATAATCGTTGTAAAATTTACCAGTGGGACTATTGGTTGTGTCTTTGGTTTCTTATTTGGGATGAGGTGAGATGAACATACTTACATAATATCCTAAGGGAAGCTGGAGCAAAAAGCGTCAACAGTACTCTGCCATGCGTCACGATTTTGGGCAACTTGTTTTATCTCGCTCCAGAATTTCATGAGCATAGATGTAAGAAACATCTTAATTTAAGGGAAAGCTGTGATAAGGGACTGGCAGACAAATTAACATTGATTTGAATCATCGTCATTATAACTTTTTTATTAATTAATATATCATCATTAATATACATCGCTCTACATTTTGTAGAGCATATTTTTACATGATTTTGTTTTTATATCTGTAACAATATTTATTTTACGTTACTTTACAACAATATGTTGCAGAGAGTAGACATAGAAGATGTAAATCTAATTTAAATAATATGAATAAGAAGATATTAACCTCATTTTACGTATTTCCAAATGGGAAATAATAAGTAAAATCAATAAATAATAGGTAGTTACGTTACACCTCATGGCCCCAGTATACAAAGCTATTTATAATATATAGATTTAGATTTCAGACATCGAAAAAAGAATTAATGTAAATAAATCATAGACCAGTTATTCAAGTAAATGTCTTATATCTTGCATATTTTATATCAAGTTACTGTCCCGAATAAAGTGTTTTCAATATTTTTTTTTTATTGGTTATAGGGAAGCGCTTGACCACAATCTCGTCTGATGTTAAGCTGAGATGTGGTCTAAGATGGAGCGCGCTTCCCTAGAAGGTACCTGTTCACTCTACGCTTGAAGACCCCCATATTGTACTCGTCGGGGAACACAGACTCAGGAAGCATGTTCCAGTCCCTCTCGGTTCGGATAAAGATAATAATAATAACTAATAAAATATGTTGCCCCCTTGTCGCACTATTGCAGCGACTTGTTTCGGGGGCCCATACAGTGAGAGGGCGAGTCACCACCTGCCAACATATTTTTACTTTCTTTTAGTAGAAAGGCAGGTGCCATAGTTTCCCATAGTCCCCAGTACCAGTCCATTTAGCATCCCAATCCATAGCCCAATTATTAAATTTCCATACCCTGCAATAGTCCTACATCGGCCGCGGACTGCCTAGGGCTGTATTTCTATAGTGCAGTCATGGGCAGGCTGCGGCTGGTGTCCCACAACACATTAAAATTCTCGAAAGGGCCTCTGCGTGTTGGATCCGTGTCCCCACGTAAGCCTTCCAAAGGTCCGGGTACCGTCCTTCTGGTGGTACCCGAGTATTGTGGAACCGAGAAACATAACTAATAATAATATAATAATAATTAATAATGAATATAATTGATAATTTACTTTTATAATTCCTACTAGAGACTGTAAATACTTACAACTATTGTGTGAATCTTAGTGAGGTATGAAAATCGTCTTGTCGTATAGTAATTGTAATAAAAATACATACATAAGGACTATACTATAACATACTACACTAGGAAACAATTAAAGCCAAAATACAATGAAATAGTTTACATGCCTCACTGCAATGTTTGCTAAACAATGCTCCAGAATTGTAATTAGATGAAAATCCTGTCATCTCAGTTGCTTTTGACCTAATATAAATTCTAACCTCATATCGCACACTTGCATATGACAGATACCACTGAAACTTTGCTTTATTACGGGATGCATCGGCTAGAGTAGTATCTAGCAATAATAATAAGTAGAAAGATTGTCTAAATTAATGATAATGATAATTGATAATGTGTTGGTATCTCTTTATTATAATCAAGAAGAGTTGCTTGATTTCGCTAACAAGTTTTTTCTTTAGAAAAAAAGATACTTAAAAGGTAGCTAAGGTAATTGTTATATTATTTCAAAACTATGTTCAAGTTGTATAATACAGAATTTATTAATAACTAGTGGTCCGCCCCGTCTTCGCCCGTGGTACATATTTACGTTTTCTCTACATAAGAACTTAAAGGAATATAATAAAAAAAGAAATATCGAAATCGGTCCACCCGTTCACACGTGATGCCGTGACAACGCGAAATGGGTTTCACTTTTATATAATTATATAGATTAAAAGGAGCAAAAATGTACAATCAGAACAAATCGGTTAAAAAGTCAGTCTTCATATAGACATAGGTTACAAACATTTTAATCAAGATTGACTTTTTAGACATTTTATCTCGTCCAATTTACTAATTGAAAAGATTGCAACGTTTAATGTAACTGACGCAAAGCATAGCCTTTCAAATGTAAGGAAAAGAAAGTCATTATTAAATAAAGCATTATTTTATTTTAATATAAATAGTGTATTGAAGAGAAGTAAATAACGTTAACGAAGTTTGTTTAAATGATGATGTCAAAGTATTATCCGATCGAAAAAAAAAGATAAAATAACACAAAGGTTTCCCGCTAAAATATAAATATTGCTACAAGGGTCGATGTTGAAATCGCAAAAGAAGATTTTAATACAGTCTAGATTTTCAGTCCCGATACATTTTCTGCTCATTAGTCTCTTTAAAAGTTTGTATCTGTGGTTTTTTATCAAAAAGATATTTCATTTCTGTTATTTTTTGTCATTTGTATAACGCATTGCGGGGTTTTTTGGTGCAATGGTACAAATATTGTTCTTAAAAGTTTCAAATAATCATCAGATTGATTATTTTGGCTTTGTTGTAGTGGTTGTAAATTTACGTTTCAAAGATTTCTAATCTTGGTTTTAGCTTATGAAAAAAAATTACATAAATTCTAAAGAAAAATAAAACTAAAACTGTAATTGAAGAGTGTACACAGAGCTCGATCGAGCTTTGAATATTTATAATAAACGTTAATGAACTTTTATTTTATTAACTGAAATTAACGATTTAATATTTTTTTTATTCTAAGAAACACGCAAGGCGACAATTATGAACGAAAGAACCAAAATATATAAAGTACCTACAACGAAAATATTTTAATACAATTTACCCAAAAGAATGTAATCTACAGTTATTAAAATGTAGCATTTTCCAGTTCACTTCTAGTACTGATAATAATATAAAGAAAATTTACCTCAGTCACGGAACCAGGATATTATCCGGGAAAATCCGTTTATAAAAATTTGTCGTTGAAAATCTCGCAATGCCGGCACGTTATCGATGTAGACTTTTTACGATATTTAATAGCATCTGAACTTAAGGTTAAAGTAAAACTTGCCTTCTTGATATTTCTTCATTATATCGAGGAAGAATTAAATATAAAACAGTTTTTTTATTACAACCTCAGGTGTAGTAAGAAACAGTATTAACAGTTAGTATTAGCCGATTATTAGGTCGTCTAGCGCTGGTCGCGGAAGAATTCCAACCAATCGGCGCCATCATTCACAACAGAATCCGACATAACCCACGGCTCCTTCCCCGAGGGCCGTAGGTACGTATGAAAGATTTCCCTACTTAAAAAAAAGTGTGGCACTCGGGGACTGCCGCTATTTTACGTGCTATTTGTCTTTCTTTCGATTGCGATTATTTAAAAAATTGCAATTATTATGTTGTTTTTTTTCTGTAATTAAATTTACGCGGTAGGTTGTTCGTTTTCGTGATACACTTAATGGAAAAAAATACCTATAGTATTTAAAATTTAACATGATGTCTAAACGCAGGCATTATTATCTTTCATAAATATCAATTTGTAAACGATTCAAATAACTACTTTATAATAACTCTTATTAGTTCTAAATTCTAGATTTAGTAAGGCATATTTCAGAGCTTTGGAATCTAATTATCCTATTATTAAAATATTATTTTAAAGACCTCATAACAAGCTAAAATTAACTCATAGAGCATTTTTTTGTATAAATCATGGCATAAATTATAATACCTTACAAGATATAAAATATTCATGCTATAAGTTGTTCAGTTGTTATGCGGCAGTCAGTCAACAGTGATTTAAGAGAGCGGTAATTAGGGCACGGGCTATGTTGGCCTCTAACTATAAGATAATGGGCTTTATTAAAAAAATAATTCTTTGTGCACCTGGAAATCTTTAATAAAAATATTATTTGCAAATACAAAATGTATTACAGTTTAGATTCAAATTTCTTTGCTTTTTGATAAGTGGGTAATTTCTTTATTTTGTTTAAACACTTTTACATTTTTTTTTTGTTGATAAATTATCTATATTACATTATTATGAAAGAATGCAATGATAAAAAGGCTTTTTAGATACCGAGGGAGGTATCATGTGTTTCAGGTATCATGAGGTGTGTCTCTTGATTTAAAATTAATGCATAATTAGCATTGAATATAACCGTGCCCTTATAAATGTATATTTATGACCCAATACATATTCAAAGTTTAACCGCTTGTTTCACCACAAAAATATACACGTGCCCTTGAAGGATAAATATTTTATCAATTCAGCTTCTGCTTATTACAGTTATTTCCCGCTTTGAATATTATATGGGCAATTAGGAAACCATCAAGACCCTTTATCGGTTTGTTTTGCCGTAAAATTGGTACAAATTGGATACAAACTGGGTTATCTCACCGTACAAGTGTTTTATATTTATGCAAATGATACACTGACTTTATTTTATTTAACGCGTAACATGTTACGTCAGTAGAAATGAAAAGCGAACACAATTTTTTTAAGAGATACAGTTTTATTTTTCTGAAAGGTTTGGCTAATTTTTTGTAGATGTACGGGCGTTGTAAATAGTTCAAAGTTAATAAAAAATAGTATACTTTCACAAAATATGAATGTGTGATTATTTTATTCTTATGGAAATCAATCTTCGATGCTATTCCTGAAATAGCTCTCTTTATCATTTGTTTTATGTGAAAATATTGCGTAGTAGAGGTGTTTGTAAGTTTCCTCAAAAAATCAAATCAAAGAAATATAATAATTGAACACAAAAACTTTCAGATCTACCTACAGAAGCAAGATACGTATTATATTTATTATATTCATTTGAGTAGAGCCAAAAACAGGTACGTATTCCTTTACCATTTACATATTCCAATATACAGAAAGATAAAGCAAAATTATTTAGAATTTTGCATCTATGCATTGATTTTATTATAGCCCTTTTGGTACGTGTCTAAACGAAACTACAGCTTAATTATGTTTTATTAATTCCGTAGGTAAATTATCCCGTAAAACTGTCTTATTTTGAAAAACTACAGGCTGGGTCATTATTTTCAACCTTCAGAACACACCCAAAGTCTTGTACAGCCACGAAAACAAGTTGAAAACAAAAAAATAATGCAATCGATTTTAGTCCTTCTCCTGTTAGGTTTAAATGCTACAACATAATACATTTGTTATCGTGATTTGGTTGACCATAGTTTCGCGTGACTCTCAAACACGCAAACTGACCGTAATATCGGTTTTTTATATGGAAACAATTTATCAATTTTGTCACGTGAGCGGGCACAAAGCCTTCGATTGGTATGTGAATTTTGTTGGGAAATTAGAAGTTGATTGGACAATTATAAGGATAGAAATCGTTATATTATGGGCAAAAGTTACTATATGAAATGTTAATGGAATTTATAAACGCAATTTTAACAATTTATACCTTGGATTTTGTTCTTTGTTTTTTTTTACAGCTGAAACTTGTGTCATTATTGTAATTGTTTCGGACGTGTCCTAAAATATGCTAATACTAATGTTTATTAAGTGTTAAAAGTGGTATTGTCACACTAGTAAAATGGTATATGATTTAATTTTCATTCAAATCCTCTTTCGATAAGAACATAATATATCTACACATACTAAGCTCTTTGAATTAAAATGATCTCAAAAAGTTAAAATAACGATTGATAAATACAACAAAAGAGCGAAAATTCTGCTCTCTTTATTACATCATTGCCCATAGTTTATTTTGTTTACAGGCGATTGTATCGGAGGCGTGTAGAACGAAAATAATAAATCCTTCAGTTTTAAACAGATGAAAGGTCGTTTTTCACGAAATCCCTTTGTTTACATTCACGCAACTAAGCTGAAAAATCGCTTCAGAAAATGTTGACGCGGAAACTGCTTTACAGAGAAAATTCGCGATTTTCCGTACTACTTAATATTAAAAAAAATCGACAGCGCTTGTTTGCTTTAAATTAAGAACGAAACAAACGTAAACTTGTGGAAAAGTTGTTGACGCTTTTTAATATTTTACGTGTACTACTTCGGCGAAGTTCGCAAACAATTACAGTAAGGGAACTGTTAAATAGCAATGCGACGGGAAATTCTCGGTCGACTTTCCGATGTTTTACGACCTTGAGTTGAGGTTTTTCTTATGAAATTATTGGATGTGTGAGCATAAATTAATGCATGAACTATTAACATATTAAAGATTTTCGGTTGTTAATAAATCACATAACATTAATTAAATACAAAAAAAAGTATTTCTGATGATGTAGTGCTAAAGAGAATAAACCTACGCCTGAAAGTCGATTCTCGTAACATTAATTAGACTGCCCTAATAAAACCGCAAATTAAAATATAAGTAGCCATCTTATCTCATATTCAGTTCATAAAATATTCCGCGGTTCTGTAAGCTATGAATAAGTTCTGTCGAACAAAAGTGAAGAGTTAATGTCGGCAGTATTAAAGTAGATAATCTCAGACAATTCTTGTTAGGCTCAGGATTATTTGCCTCGTAGCAACGGCTGTGAATTATTTATAGCCAGATATGATTAAAGAAAATATGAGTTTATTTTGGTATAGTAATTTTATACAAGAGCAACTACAGAGTTTCTTATCAGCTCTTTTCTGTAGAAACTGCTTTCTGAACTGGTGGTAGATGGTAAACTTAATTAAGACGTTTCAAAAGTGCTTCTAAATGAAGAGTGATTGAATAAATAAATGTTTAAGTTTGAGAATAAGCATATTTTTGGAACAATGGCATGCTTGTATATAATTTGTTATTCATCACATCACATTGTTATTCAGTTTACTTATAATTCATTCAAGCTACAGAATTCTATCCCTAGAGTCCATACTATACATGAAAATACATGACGATTTGCGAAATCATGTTTTATTCGAATTGCAAAGGAGTAAAACCCTCTTCCAGAGACGTTGTTACGTTCTATAGTGGTCGGTGAACTTTCCAATTTCGGACAAAGGTTTTGGGACACTTCTAGTCCAGATTATACAAGTATTTAATTTATTTGAAAGGGATTTGCTTTTGTACGTAGATAATTGAGCCGAAAATATCTGCCATATTCTTCTTTCTGTCCAAATATATATAACAAAGTGGTTGGTGAAGTTTCCAATATTTCAAATTATGACTTCTTAATTTGTATATTTGCAGATGAAAGTTTTACTTTTAAGGCAGTATATAATATAAAAACCTGAAAAATATACGAAAAATTTATTTAAGATGATTAACTATGTAATTTTTTCTCGTTTTAGTGGTACAATCAAGCACATTAAAATTTGCCGCATTTTTTCCCTTTTCCGTGTACCGTCTACAAATAAATTGCACGAAATATTTAGCCCTACGGTGCGACCGCTCCCCCAAAGTCATTTTTCATTTGCAAATTACATTCGTACACTCAGCTGGATAATACTTGGATGATGTGTTTATGTAGCGTGAAGCGTATTTTGTTCTAATAAAGTGCGAGTTCTTTTGCCGACTGTACCAGGTATTATACGACTATGAATATTGTCCTGGCTGTCCCTACTCCCTCGTTAATTGTTAAGTGCTATTTACGAAATCGAGTTACAATTAAATTTTGCCTATTGTTAAACTAAGCTCTCTAAGACAGAAGCTGGGTTTGTTGGAAAACCATTATGAAAATCATATTGTGTATAAAGTTTCTGTCAATAAACGAATTTTGAATATCAATTTTTGGAATTATAAATCAATAATGGTTTTACTAGTTTTGTACTGCGAAGTATGCGTATTTAAATACTTTAAAGATACCATTGTCGGTGATTTTATAACATTGCTACCTTAAACAACATCTTTTAAAAAGTTAGCGTGTTTATTGAGCATGCTAAATAAATATCAATTATTTGATAAACTGAAACAAATTGGCTTATTTTCCTTGTCTGTTGGGGCCCAGCACGATAGTTCCGGCTCATATTAAAATCGTTATCAGCCAATCTAAACTATACCGCACTCAAAACTACGACCTTCATGAAATGAATTACTTTCCTTACGAAAAACAAATGAAAAATACTCTTATACCAGCGACTTAAAGTTGAATTTTATTTGAAAACTTTCATATATTAATTTGGACAAATTACACATATTCTATCGTTTTTGTAAATGTTTATTTTATATATATTGGAATGAATAGTTTTGACCTCTTGTTATAATATTGATAGATGGAAAACCAATTACGTTGATGTGTTTCCACGTTTTTATTTAGTTTTATGGATAAAGTTGAATAAATTATGTTTTTGATAATAATGTGCTTCATATAAAATACTCGTTTTCCCCACTTTCTACATAGTTGTAATGTTTTATTCATTATATATGCGAAAAAAAAATATACATTAAGAGCTTTCATAACATAGAGTCTATTATTACATAAATCGTAACCAATAATACTGTATTTCAAGTAAAAATAAATTCATACAACAGAATTTACAATTATTATAACAACACTTTAAACCTAAATCTGAAAGACGTAACCATAAAACACACGCAAATTATTCAAATAAAAACTTCTCAAAAGTTTCTATTATGTGTCGCTTTTAAAACGTTTGAACGAAAAACCGTTTTAAACCATTCCGCATGAACGTGTGAAATCGTAAAAAGGATGTACGTACTTACTTCTGATGTGTTAAAAAAGTTGAATGCTCACGTCGGCACCCTTTGTTTTTCAAACGGTTATTTTTTCGTTAAATTTTAATTGCGTCCCACTTCGCTTCAGACGTGGATGAAGGTTTTTTTAACGTTCGAGCCTTGTGTGAAAGTTTGTCCACTATCGTATGCATACGTCCGAGCTCTTTCGTCCCTGGGGGTTATTTGTTTATTACAATGTTTATTAGTAGGTGTGAGGTGTTCGTCGTTCGCACTTTGTTTGATTCCTATCATCAAATACGACCTGGGCAAGCGCAACTGCAAGCAGTTTGAAGTAAAGATTAAATAGTTGTGTATGTAATAGGTTTTGATTCGTAAATTTATCTTCAAAGGTAATATCAAACGTATAAGGTTAAACTTTAAGCTGAATATTTTAGTATAATAATGTGGTCATTACAATAAATCCCATTTGGAAAGTGCGTGACTATAATTGCTTCGTTGTTTCTAGGAGCTATTTAGTACTTCATATATTTCATTATTCATGAATAAAATAATATAAATATTTCTTTGTTTTTTATCAATTAAATCATTATGACAATTAACTTTAAGTATTTCCAATCAATGACGACTAAATTATATAATACTGGCAAGGGAGCAGTTTTGTTCATATTAAATTTGAGGACTAATATTATGTAAGCCATGACAACCCGGTCATTAAATCACAACATAACATTACGTCCCTTGTTAAAATTTCCTTCTCGCATTACAATTAAAAATAACATAGACGCTGACAAAGTAATTTCTGACCCAATTCTTAAACAATGTCGTGTGAGGTGAACAATTTGAAATTACGGGACCGTGTTGCGAGGCCGGCCATTTCGTGGAATTTATTAATTAACATAACAACGACCGTGTAGGTTCCACTCAATTACTATTTTGACCTTGAAAAGTCCTTGGCTCTTGTTTTTACGTTTATAACCTTTGTACATGCAGTGCAGCGTGCACGTTGGTTGAATGTGGTCACGACTTTACATCTTACTGAACGAGAAAGATGAGGTTTATATCAGGAGAAAAGTATGAAAAACTAAAAAGAACTTAGATAAACTTCGGTTGCTTCTTTCTTCTAAAGAAGGACTGTTTACGTCATTGATAAGAAGTTCAATAAGAAATAGTTTTCTATAGTCACAAAGCGGAAACTTTTAGATGGGATTACAGATGTAAACTCAATAAATGATATCTTGAGCTCACTGTGTCGTAACGTTCTAATAAAATATTTACATGAACACGTGTTCCATTCAGATTTTCGACGTCGATGACGTTAATTATTATGGTATAACATTTTTAACACTATATATTTATTATTACAATTTTATGAGTTTACAACTAATCTAATATCTACTATTCCCTCTAAATATCGTAATTTTTGATGTCTGAAATACTCAAAATTAAAAGTATAAATTTACATCCCATCCAATGCAAATGGGAATGCGTTTTGCGACAAATTGCACTGAGTGGGAATTCCCTAAAACTTTTGAACGTAACTAAATATACGCTAGCGTCGTTCTAGAAAGTACTAAAATTTGAAAGCACATTAAAATTTCAACCATGTGGGTATTTAACAGAACTTACATTTGTGTAAAATTTAATCTCTGTGCTCATTATAAACTGTGTCTTTTAATTTAAAATATTGTGTTAAAAGGTAGATTAGAAACAGTTAAATATGTAACTGTTTGCTTTAGTAATTTATGCTTTTTGCTTAACTAGCTGTTGCCTGCAGCATCGCTCGCGAGGTTAAGATAAAATTTCAGGGTACAAACTTCTGCTGTTGTTTTAGGTACCTGCATGTCAAATTTCAGCCCGTTCGAGCCAGTTGCTTGGACTGTACATTGATAGATCAGTCAGTCATACATTTGCGTTTTATATTATATTAAGATTAATAATATATTAAAAGATGGATATTATTAACAACCTTCATCAGTACACTCCGCTCGCCCGCTCCTTTGTCGGTTGTAGTATAAAAAAAAACCTATTATGAGAAAAATGCCACCGTCGATCAAATAAAGCCAAAAATCTCATAAACAACCGTTTAATCGCGAATAATTATCGTTTATTGCAAAAAGGTGTAGGGATAAATAGAGCAGTATGTTTCAAAGGCATTTCGACATCAATGAAAACCACAGAAAAGCCGCAACAAATAAATTATTCTTTCAACGTCATTGCACTTGATTGAAAATTCAATAACCGCGTTTTCATCATACGACTACATCCGGGGGTTTTGGTTATATAAATCGTTTTAAAGCATAATATCATGCAAGAATATCAAAATCTTTATTGGAATATAAAATTAATTTGACAAACTTTTATTCATATAAAGATACAAGAAAAACACGACTTATTTACTAGTAACAATTTACTCACACATTCCAAAATCATTATTCATAGAAGATACAAAGAAAGCGAGTCCTAAGTAATATAAATCATTCATTTTACGGTTAATTGTTAGATTATAATATGTAGCTACAGAGAGAAGACACTTATTTAATGTATAATCTTATCTCGCTGTATTTACATAGCACAAACATTGAAGTACAACAAGGAATTAAATTGATGATATGCATACCCCAAGAGGGGACACACAGATTCGCATATTTGAGAGCTACAAAGCTGCCATAGCTTTCCATGTTGCCGATTATTAGGACCATCAAACTAAGTAGAACACTATTTCTTCGTTAGTTATCCTACAATCTATACTCAAATTATAAAGCTGAAGAGTTTGTTTTTTTGAACGCGCTAATCTCAGGAACTACTGGTCCGATTTGAAAAATGATTTCCGTGTTAGATAGCCCATTTATCGAGGAAGGCTATAGGAGATATTATCATTACGCTAACAGGAGCGGAGCCACGCGGGTGAAACCTTGAAGCGCAGCTAGTTCAGTTATATAACTGTCACTAATGTACCTTTGAAGTACCTACACTCAGGTATTCAATTTATATGGCTCATACTCCATCAGGGGACACGCAGATTCGAATATACAAGAGTTAAAAGCTTCCACGGCTTTCAATTTTGTCAATTAATAAGTCCCCTCGCTCATATTATTATAATCCAGCAATTTGTGAGCGCCAAAACGGTGCATAAATAACTCATTACAGAAAATTTTAATCAATACAGGTTATTTATTGAATGCGTGTAACCTCATAATTATTGCGATACACTGATATATGTTTACAGAGTAACAAATGGATTTTCATTAAATATGCGAATATTTTACATATTATATTGGCCGGTTTATGAATCATATTTTATTTATTCGTTCGCGTGTATTCGTTTTCTATTAACCCGAAAATACAGATTATTTATTATGAGGTGTGGTATTTTTTTTAGTTTCTATAAAGTGTATTGAAATTATCAACATGTAGAGTCACTTATATTTCGTAGAAGTGATGATATTATCTTTTAACAAGATGTATGTAAATTTATCCGTTAAAAAATTTAACCAATATTTTAAATAGATATTCAAAAAAGTAATACATTATATTCGATTGATTGAAAATGGAACATGAAAATGGAACAAAATTAACATCAATAATACATCATAAATAATGGCCTTTGTTTTCTCAATTTAATGAGCTTTGCATAAAATATTAAATGAATACATTAAAATTCTTTATAATATTCCTACGCTATTTCATCCACTTAATGTGTACAAACTATAGATGATGAGGTATTTAGGGCAGTTGAGTTTTGATGTTATATTTTTAATTCAAGAACTCAGATAAGCATAGGTACTAAGCAGATAGGCTGGCTTCACATTATATACGTATGTGTATAATGTATATAATACATAAATGGAAATATGAGTGTGGATGCGTAAGTACATGGTAAATTATCTAGACTATTACATATTTATTAGCTAACTCCTTCTTAACCACGCAATAGATATCAATTATTTAAGCGGTAGCCAAGTTAGTATTTAGCTGATTAATATGTATGCTATTTGATAAAGACTTTATATCTCTACTAATATTAAAAAGCTGAAGAGTTTGGTTGCTTGAAAGCGCTGATTTCAGGAATCACGGATCCGATTTAAAAAAAAAATTCTCTGTTAGATTGTCCATTTATCGATGAAGGCTGTAGGCTTATAATCCATATAATATCATCACACTAAGACCAATAGGAGTGGAGAAATGCGGGTAATACCGCGGCGCACATCTAGTTTGATTGTTTTTTGAAGTAGTAGTTTTTAGTACCTAGTCGATAAATATACAATAACATTATTAGTAATTAAAATTATCTATCAATTTTTTATAAGTGGTTTGTTAATTCGCGAGCTAAATATTACATCAGTATCAACAGTTAAGAGTTCTCTTATCTGTTCTACAACGGTAGAACCTTCGAGTAGCCTCGCGAGTCGAGTGCCCTCAGTGGTCCTCGAATCCCGAACTCTTCACGTCAAATGTCATCACTCGATGTCAGTCACACGGTGTGCCAAAGAAAACGGTAATACGAGGAAACGTCTTCGACTAATGGTTTATTGGAGATTACGTGATGATGAACCTTGAAATTGGTAATTGAAATGTAGGCATTCAAGTTGTATTTTGTAGGGAAATATGTCTTGAGTTGTAACATTTCGATTGGTCGTTTCCTTCGCAATATTAAATTTTTTGTTTTATTATTAGTATACCGCTCTTCTTCAGAGTTATTCTACCACTGATCAATATAGGCGTCTTCAAAGACATACCATTTAAGTACATGTTGTTATGGAACAATAAATAAATAAATAAATAAAGCTTTATTTTATCCTTAAGATATAGTTACAGTTTCAGTTACAATATAAGTACAATATTAGAACAGTTTAGATACATTTTACTAAAGTTAATTTAATAAAGTTAATTTAAGTACTAGGTAGGTTTCTATATGGACCCCGTACGGGTAAAAGCCTCCCCCAAAGAATGCCACTTGTCTCTGTCTTGGGCTAAGTTCAGCCAATTTCCGCCAGCGACTGCTACTATTTCGTCAACCCATCGGGCCCTTGGTCGACCCCTTGTCCTAGTGCCTCTTGGTCCCGCCCCTTGTTCCATAAAAAATAGTAATATGGAACAATATGAATATGAATAAATTTTACATAATTTTTAAATTTCACACGTAGATTTAAAAATCTATCAACATGTAATTAATGAAAGAGGAAAACTGAATTCTTTGATACTTTTGCTCAAATAATTGTGTTTCAATTGTTGGACGCAAAATCACAAAAATCAATCACCAATTTAATACAAACGAAACGATTGACAAATCCGATTTCGTAATAATTTTTGAATTCATTGACTTAGGGTCGATTTTTCAATCCTTAGTTAAAACTTATTCATCGAATATCGTATTAAACAACCATTTTAAAAATGTGTTACTTGCCCACTTTTTGACAGTTTTTAGGTGACATCTGTATATATTAATTGTGTAATATTTTATTGGACGGATAAGATTAGGATTGAAAAATCAGCCCTTAAAAGTACAAAAACATACGTTGCCTTTGCTTTAACTATAAATAAATAATATAATATATAACTAAATAATAATCCCGCTTAATAAATCTTTGAGACCTAAGCAACGGGAGTAGATATTAATAATTTGCTTCATATCCAATATCAGAGATTATAATCAAATTTACACGATATGAGGAAGCGGTATGGAGACGAAGATGCATATAACATGCTAACCGTTGTGCATATCGCATCTTAATAACTATTATATTAAATACCTAATTTAATACATTTTAAATTAAAATGTATAAAGAGAAGAATTCGGCCTTTACAATTGTTAATTATGAAATAGATAGATATATTTATCTACTCTATTTCAACGAATTGAAGCTTTTATGCGTCTTATGCGAACGTAATTAGATATAGCCTTAAAATTACTAATTAGTACGTGATAATAAAATAATAATATAAAAGCTTTTACTAGCCTAAACCTATATAACTGCCAGGTGAGCGTAGCACCGTGGGGTCTTGGTTTGGATTCCCGGTGGAGACGAAGAAAAAAAATATGTCTCGGTCTGGTAGGACATGGAACGCTGATCACCTACTCGTACCTAACAAAATCGATCAGTGAAACAGATGTATAATGCATCTGCCCCTTACTTACTAGGGGACATGGGACTTCACTTTAAACCTATATTATAAACTAAAGAATGAAACTGTATCCCTAGCTCCATATTTCCTGCACAATACAATCTGAACGTTTTCACAGCGAGTTCACCCTCTTCTGGGGGCTTCAGGCTTCTTCTAGGCAGACTTGCATCTAAGTAGACCACATCACCGCTTCCCATCAGGTGGTATCGTGGTCAAACGTCTGCCTATCTACACTAATAATATTATAAAGAGGAAAACTTTGTTTGTTTGTTTGATTGTAATGAATAGGCTCATAAACTACTGGACTGATTTTAAAAATTCTTTCACCATTCGAAAGCTACATTATCCACGAGTAATATAGGCTATCACGCTAAGACCAACAGGAGCGGAGCCACGCGGGTGAAACCGCGCGGCACAGCTAGTTCATTATAAAAAACCTTTGGTTAATATTTTATTGGTAACTATTATCACAGTTGACAGATATATCTATTATCGATCAGATAATCTGTTTTATACTAATTAATATACTTCCCATTTATTAGTACAAAAACGAGGTACTTATACTTTGAGCACAACAAGGCCATGTCAAGTATTACTTTACAAATAAGAGTAATTTATTATTTCTTTATTATTCCAGTAGGAAGGTTTTCGACGGAAGTGTCACCTCAGGTGATAATTTGTTTGAGAATAAATTATAATTTCCAATGTTATTATCATAATATGAACTTCTGTACATTAATATTCTTTTGGGATGTACATACTTAATTTAATCAGAAAATAATTTTCATTTTAACATTATTTTTTGATCACTATAAAGTTTTTGCTTTAATTAATAAATATTTGAAATATTATGTATTATAAAAAGAATTTTAATAAAAACGCTCTGTTTGAAAATATTTTTTGCGCCTTCATTAAATAGCGATTTGGTATTTATCTTAATTTGGTAGGACTACATTTTCTAATCTAGGTATACTAATATTATAAAGAGTTTGTTTGTTTGTTTGTTTGAACGCGCTAGTCTCAGGAACTACCGGTCTGATTTGAAAAATTATTTCAGTGTTAGATAGACCATTTATCGAAGAAGGCTATAGGCTATTTATCATCACGCTAAGACCTACAGGAGAGGAGCAATGCGGATGAAACTGAGCGCAGCTAGTCAATAACAAAGTTCATGCATTCTTAGATCAATAACAATCTTTTTAATAATCTTTTAATTGGAAAATATACAATAGCGAACAACAAAAAAAACAGCAAGTATACGTTAAACTTCAAACAGCCAAGGAAACTTATATTTCAGGACAAGCGCTAAGGTTTTGACTGCTGTCACAAAGCAAATTCATTCATTTTTGTACAAAAGATACGGAACCAGTTCAGAATTCCGTGTCACGGGCGCCAAATGGAATATGAAATACGGGAACTTGTGTCTGTCTATTTGCCTGTTGCCGTTACAAAGTTTTGCACAAAAATCTGCAGTTTAATTTCGTCAAAGGTCTATCTAGCGTTCGTTTGATACGATGTAGCAACTGCAGCGCTAAGTAATTGTTTAGTATACAATTTGTAGTTTATTACTTACTGGGAAACTGAGTCATGTTTAATTCATTATCAAAATAACTTATGGTTTTACAATATTTTGATTATTAGATAAATTAAGTTCTTGAGTTAATTTAATCGTATGAGAAATCGAATAGATGGAAAAATAATATATCTTTGATAAGAATATTTCCCGTCCTTTCCCATTCTATTTCAACAGTATCTTTTTGTGTTATTAAGGAAAACCATATGCGAAATAAGACTCTTAATTAAGTTCTAGTCTCGTCTTTCCTTTTAATAAAACTGTATCATAACGCTTAACTATACCTAGAGAGAAAAAAATAAAGGCAACATTACGATATCGAAACAATATTGCAAATGTAATTCTGAGTTAGAAAATGAAATAAATTATATTAAAAATAATCATAACTCTGTACGCAATCCATAAAATAACACACCCGTACAAAACAAATAATATGAGTTTGGATATTAAATTCATTTCGGAGTAATTCCGAAAAGTAATTACTCTAAAAGTTACATCGCAACAAAATTATATAAAAAAGAAATTGGTTAAAAAGTTGGTCAACTTGGATGAACTGAAAGTGGACTAAAAACGTAGCAAAATTTAACTCGTTGTAAATGCTATGGACTAACTTATAATTGGACCGGACGAAAGGTCTGCCTTAAATAGTTGCTAGACGTCTTAGCGGATATTTTTTGTGAATAAAACATTTTTGTGCTATTTCATACGTCTTTCCAGTTAGAGGTTTAAGCATAACCTAGATTATTCGGATCCCGATTTAAAGAAATGGATTTTCATGTGTATTTAGAAAGAGTTATTCAATATTTTAATCGTTATTATCTTCCGTGCTTTATCTACACTAATATTATAAAGAGGAAAACTTTGTTTGTTTGATTGATATGAATAGGCTCCTAAACCGATTTTAAAAATTCTTTCACCATTCGAAAGCTACATTATCCACGAGTAATATAGGCTATATATTATCACGCTAAGACCAACAGAATTTATCGCTTTACAAGCTACAGCAGAAGGATTTCATGGTAGATACACCTTCTATTGACACAATTAAATACACTTGATAAAATAGAACATGTATTTCGTTGAAGTTTTATCATGCAGGAACATTTATGGTAACCATAGTGTCATCTAGACACGCGGCAGCGTGTCAAGCCGAGTTCAAGCGAAGAGAACTGGCGAGCAGCAGCCGTGTGTATATTTACACGAACCATTTCGAGCCACTTTTCACCCCCTTATAACTCGAAAACTATTTAAGTTAAATAAACCAAATTTGGTACATATCAAGAGGACCTCAAGATTAACAAGAACCTTAAATTTCATAAATACAGATTAAACAGTTGCGTAGATATTAATATCCAAAAATCGCAATTTTTAATACTGACTAACTTATAGACATATACAAAACCTAACCCACTTCCAGATGACCTAGAAAGTTCAAATTTTGTAATCAACTAGGTAATAGTGAGTGTACAAAGGAAAAAATCAGAAAATACTGAATTTGTCTGTATTTAATTTTTTTTTTCAATGACATAAATTTTGTTTGTATGGAAAAATGGAAAAGTTTATAAAAATAGAAAATAGTATATTCACCTTACTAGTCTTAAAAAATAGATCAAAACTAGTCAGTGGCCGAAAAAAATTTTGTAATCCATCAATAAATGACTGAGATATAGATTATTGAAGTTTACATATTTTAGCGCGAAACATCTGTAGATTCGATGCGCCTCTGACATCACACTCACTCGCGCTAGTATCGCTAGGGCTAATTACTTCGATTGCATGATTTCTTTATTCAAAACTGTTACTGTCTCTCACGCGTCCTACTATAAAATACAGATTTAGTTACGCGCAAATAACGTGCGTAGCACGTGCGAAGGTTTAAACGTAAAATAAAAGAAAATTGTAATAAAAATATTGCTCATACAGGTAACAATAATATATAATTTTACATATTCACATTTATTTATTATTTATTTATGAGTGTTTAGTTTAGTTTTAATTTCAGTGTAATGGAAGAAGGCTTCGTCGAAGGTCGGAATGATTTAATTTGCGTAGGTAATATTATATAAGTGAAACATCTTTAGGCGCGTTAAGTGTAAAATTTCAAAATCGCGTCATGGCAATACCGTAACGTCATGGAGTAAGGCGACGATTCTTCTACAACGATCTTTGCATCTTTGTAATAGTGTGTGTACAAATTCACGCTGGATGTTTAGAAAATCATGTAATCTTTTAAACAGAAAACGAGTTTAAAAAATTGCAGATATTGACGGGGCAATGTGCGCTGACATTCATAACATACAAGAAAATATAGAAAATAATACTAAACAAACCATACAAAGAAACCGCAAGAAAAAATATATAAAAAATCGTATATAAAAAGTATTATATTCATAAAGTAAATCAAATTTGCAGAGTAATTTTCTGTACAAAAAGTAATGATATCCCACCAAAAACATAAATGTAAAAATTGGAGCCGAGTTCAATCGTTGACTTAATTTGCCAAAAAAGAAATGAGATCTAATTAATGTGTGCCTAGTTCTGCAGACAGTCCAGAAATTTATTTACAAAGATGTATTAAGTTCTTAGGTTGACTGAAAACTCAATTGTTTTATTTTCCCTTAGAGAACAATGTTTATTCCAAAATATAACTTTTTTAATTTGAATAATATAATTATTTTCACAAAGCAAACAACTAATGACCTATTGAACCCCATAATTTGATGAGGCTAGTTTTACATACTGTTTATATTTTGTGAGGTTCTAAAAACTAGCCTCATCAAATTATGGGGTTCAATAGGTCATTAGTTGTTTGTTTTGTGAAAATAATTATATTATTCAAATTAAAAAAGTTATATTTTGGAATAAACATTGTTCTCTAAGGGAAAATAAAACAATTGAGTTTTCAGTCAACCTAAGAACTTAATACATCTTTGTAAATAAATTTCTGGACTGTCTGCAGAACTAGGCACACATTAATTAGATCTCATTTCTTTTTTGGCAAATTAAGTCAACGATTGAACTCGGCTCCAATTTTTACATTTATGTTTTTGGTGGGATACTTTTCACCGAAAAATGATGACATAATACGCAGCTGTTTCACTAAGAATAACAGCTTGTTAGGCGTAAAGAATATACGTCTATCACTCACGCAGACATTAAACCTACTCTTATTTATAGCATGAAAAATGTTATGAATTTTCCTTACAGTTAAGTATCATCATCATCATCATTGGCCTTTACGTCTCTCACAGACGATTTATGGTGTGTTGCCTGAGCAGTGTTTTTGGTGTCCAAACAGTCCAATGCGGGATCGACACACTTTTCCGCAGGTCGGACAGGGGAAGTTTGCAGAAGCCGATTCAGAGTCGTCTTGATGGCGTTTCCTCCTTCTGTCTGCGAGTACTCTGAACCAAGACTCATCACAGGATCTGCAACCCTCGGAAACAAGTTTGCGCCATTCTGATCGATTAGTAGCGAGCTTCTCCCAATTATTATGATCAATCTTGAAAGAAGCCATGTCTCGTTTCACACAGTCCTTAAAGCGGAGCAAAGGTCTCCCGATGTCTCTCCTTGCGTCGGCGATTGCACCTAGCATAACGCGCCTTGGCAACCGAGAAGGCTCCATCCTGTACACATGCCCTAGCCAACGTAGGCGTTTCTGTTTGAGCAACGTAGTCAAGCTAGGTAGCTGTGCAGTTTGGAGTACTTTCTGGTTTGTGATCTTGTTTTGCCATGTTATGCCTAAGATTTTACGTAAGCAGCGCATATAGAAGGAATTTAATCGTCGTTCCTGTTTGGCATATGACGTCCAAGTCTCAGCCCCGTACAAAAGAATGCTCAAGATGGAAGCTTGGAACACTATCATCTTAGTCTTAACAGTGAGATGTTTGTTTCGCCATACCTTTTCATTAAGCTTCCCAAACATGGTCGCCGCTTTGCCGATACGAATATCGATCTCCGAGTCAAGCGAGAGATTGTTCGACACGGTTGACCCTAGGTAGCAAAATCTGTCAATTTCGACTATTGGCGTGCCATTAAGCGATACTGTCGACCCCGCAGGAGTTCCTTGTGACAATATCACTGTCTTGCTGGTATTTACAGTCATGGCAAACTGAGAACAAGCTCGTGAAAACCTGTCTATCATTGACTGGAGCTCACACGGTGAATTGGCTAGTAGTGCTGCGTCATCTGCAAAGAGGAGATTATCCACGAAGAGATCCTCTCGGTGTTTTTTCGACTTAAGCAGGGAGATGTTAAACAGCCTTCCATCCGTTCTAGTGTGTAAATGAACGCCTTGATGGTCATCACTGAATGCTGCACGTAGCATCAGCGAGAAGTATATTCCAAACAGGGTGGGTGCCAAAACGCAGCCCTGACGCACACCTCTGCAAACTTTAAACGGCTCTGATGTACTGCCGTTGAAAACTACGATGCCATTCATGTTTTCGTGGAATGATTTTATCAGGCACAAAAGTTTAGGTGGGCACCCGATGCTTTCTAGTGCTGAGTACAGTCCCTCCCGGCTAACCGTATCGAAGGCTTTGTTGAGGTCAACAAAAGCCACAAACAAGGGAGTCTTCTGCTCTCTACACTTCTCCTGTAATTGACGTAGAGTAAAAATCATGTCAGTCGTAGAACGCTGGGGGCGAAAGCCACACTGAGATTCCGGATATACTCGATTCGCAAGCTTTTGGAGTCTAGATTGAATGACTCGACTGAAAAGTTTTCCAACAATACTTAGGAGGGAGATACCACGATAGCAGTTGCAGTCGCCACGGTCACCCTTCCCTTTGTATATGGTCACAATATTAGCGTCTCGCATATCTTGCGGCACTTCACCTGCTTCCCAGCATTTACGCAGGAGACTAAACAGCATCGGTCTTACACACTGGAGTTTAATTATTTCGGCATGGGTTCCATCGCAGCCAGGGCTCTTACCGGATTTTAGTTTGTTTACTGCATTGTTGAACTCCTCTATAGACGGTAGATCATCTAGCTCAGTCCATAAGTCTAGTTTAGGCATATTATTAACAGCATCCGGGTGTAGATTAGTAGGACGTGAGTAGAGACCGGTGTAATGCTCAACCCAACGGTCAAGTTGTTTTCTAGGATCTGTTATAGAGAAGCCATCTGCGTCCTTTAAGGGGGCTGTCTTTTTAGGGACAGGTCCAAGGACTTGTTTGATACCCTCGTAAACACCACCAATATTTCCGTTGTCGGCACACGTTTGAATCCTGAGGCCGAGATTAGTCCAGTATAGATTGGCGAAATATCGTACGCTTCGCTGGAGAGCTGATTTAGCTGTACGAAGATTTTTATCAGTCACAGGAGAGGAGTGCAAACGATGGTTAAGAGCAGCCTCGCGCTTTGCGTCTAATAGTGGTTGAAGATGTTGGATATTATTTGCAAACCAGTCCTGAGATTTGGTAGTCATGTAGCCAAAAGCCTCACCAGCGCCGCTAGCTAAAATATTCTTAATATTATTCCACTCAACGGTTATTGAGACATCAGTATCCCAATTGTTTAAGTCAGCTGTAATTAAAGACTCAAATTTTAGACGGTTTTCGTCAATGTTCACATTAGCAAGATTTATCTTTCTTTTACCCGGAGCATGAGAAGTGTGAATCTTTTTATGCGCAATGGCCACTCGTGCAACCACTAGCGAGTGATCAGTATCGCAGTCAGCGCTATGAAAAGTGCGTGTGTGAAGGATCTCTCGTAGGTCCCTGGAACGGGAGAGCACGACGTCCAGCTGATGCCAATGGCCAGATCGTGGGTGTTTCCAGGAAACTCTGTGTGATAATTTACCCTTAAAGAATGTATTGGTTACGCAAAGACGATGATCAGAGCAAAACTCTAGCAGTCTTTGACCGTTCTCATTCATATTTCCTACACCATGGTATCCAATACAACTGGGCCATGTGGAGAAATCCTGGCCCACTCGGGCATTAAAGTCTCCAAGAATATATAGGCGGTCACCTGTACTCACTTTACTTACTGTCTCGTCTAATTGATTGTAGAATTGGTCTTTTGTCTCTTCCGAAGATGTTAGTGTCGGAGCATAAGCTGTGATGATAGTAGCAAACCCATGGATAGTGTTGAGTCTCAGGACCATTATGCGCTCTGATATTCCTTGGGGACTCTCAATAGCTGGTAACAAATCATTGTGGACCGCAAAACCAACTCCCTGCTGACGAATATCAGTGTGACATTTTCCCTTCCAGAAAAATGTGTATGATGATTCACGCAATGAGCCTTCATCTGGTAGTCTGGTTTCTTGTAGAGCACATATTTTTATTTGGAGTCTGCTAAGTTCTGCATCGATTACAGCCGTTTTTCGTAGATCTTGTATGCTGTGTGAACCTTCGCAGGTATCCGGAAGGCCTGTCCTCATAGTTCGGACATTCCATGTCGCGATGCGCATGGTTTGGCGTTGTATAGTTTTTTTCTTATTTAGTTCCTTGTTTGTAGGTGTAATAGTCAACGACACTAGTCATCTAGTCATTATCTAGTGCTCTCTACACCCTATAAGAGCAGACCAGTATCGGGACGGATCGATACCTTACTGACCGGGGGCTGCCCGGTTTAGAGCGGGCGGTAATCGAACAATGGATCTTCGATGGATCCTCCCACTGCCAAAAGTGACCCCTAGCGTCTGCAATTACGTCCATTTATGCCGACTTATCACTGGTAACTGCCACTTTCCGTGTTGTTAGCCACGCAATTGACGTGGGTGGAGTGGCCTCTCCACAGACAAAACACCGCCTGGGTCGGTTTTAAGGAAACGCAGGGTTGCCCAGAGCCTACGCTACCCTCTCGGCATCACTAGCTTAGTCCACAGGAATGGCAAGCCAATACGTGCGGAGCTAGATCTGCTGCAGGCATCTGCCGTGTATTTCAGGTTTGACCTTACTTACGTCTAACGGAGATACCGTTCCGGGTTTGTATTCAGAGTTTTCCTTCTCCTAGATAGGTTGCGACCCAACGCTTGGAGGCCTGTCCCCCCCTTAAATAGAGCGATTAGAGATGGAACGCTCCTTTAGACCTTAGTCGCCTTCTACGACACCCCAGTCTTGTGACAGGGTTGGTGCTATTCTAAGCCGGACACCACACGGCATAGTTAAGTATATTATGTAACGAAATATTAAGTGAACATATGGGAGGATTTACGTAAACTAAATTTATCCTCAGTACGTTGTCGTTTGCAAGAAGCTTTGATGCCATATAACTTAGTCATATAATAAAATGTTTTAAAGGTATATCATGTCATTTCAAATTGTTTGAAATTTTTAAAATTCTGTGAATATTGTCGAACAAAAACTATGTTTCATTGCCACAAAAGCCTGTAATTGAAACATGTAAAAAATGTTTGACATTCAATTGGAGTGTATAACTCTAAAAACAATTCAGTAACTTCATATTTTATGGATACGCTTTATGGATTTCAGCAGATATTTTTTGAATACAGGTAAAAATACTTCAAATCCAATATTTATAAAATCGATTATATTAGCGACTGGACGTTTAGTAATTATGGCATATCATTAGAAACGTTCCACGTAAAATGCGATTTAAAATCATTTCTTTCTTATTCCGTTTGTGAGAGCTTTCCGCTGATTTTAAATTGAAATTCGAAGTCCCAAATAAAGTAAGAGTAAAACAGAGGAGGAAATTGCGAACCGCCATAGGCGGAGGTCGCGTAAACTTTTATTAATAAAAGAATAAGTAACTGGAGGCAAAAAATGTTTGAAAACATTCGCCGACGTGGGAGTAATAATACGCAGGGTAACGCGGCTTGACACCTTTGGGTAATGATCACACCGTGGATCATAATGCTTATCGACATTTTTAATCTGTACACTGTTTGTGTTTTGTTGGCATTAACGGCACGAAGATACCCTTCCGTCACCTAGAGATGCAATTTTCAGGAATAAATAAAACCACCTTGCACTTAATACACATTACAATTCGAGTAGATTAACTAATATAATTATTATTATAAAATTGGTGGTCTGCACGCCGTTCTAAACTTACCAATTTTTATATAATTGAATACTAGCACCGATATCATATTTTTACAATCTTTTCTACGCTGATCAATTTTGCTTTGCTGACAATATTTCGATGATCATCCTTTTGTGCCATAGATTTTTGCGATACTTTTAATTTCCTTTAGCATAAACCTTCCCTTTTTGTATTACTCGAGTCTCAACCACTATACCAAATAGGATTTAGTTTTAATTAATTATTTAGAATTTCCGGCAGTCCCAATAGGGTCAAAGTTTAACAAAAATTAAAATAATAGTATTACAAAATTTTGAAACCAAAAAGCAGGTCCAATTACATCGCATGTTCAGTAATGCATTCCGTTAAGGCTATTAAGAATTAAATGTAAAAGTTTTATGCTTTCCACTACAGTTATTTTACTCTAAAAACTACAATTCGTTCAGACTCCTCTTTGTTAATATTATTTTATCATTCAACACAATTATTGTTGAGTCCTGTTGATACATCTATACTAATATTATAAAGAGGAAAGGTCTGTATGTATGTATGGTTTTCACGCATAAACTACTGCACCGATTTTGATGAAATTTGGCACAGACAATCTTTAAATCCTGAGAAAGAACATAGGCTACCTTTGGGCCGGACCGCTAGTTATTTAATAAAGTGACTATGGCTATAATATATCAAGGGATATGTTATTCAAAAGCTTTTGCATTTGCCCGTGTCCTGGAAAGACAAGTAAATATTCTATTTATGAGAATGCAATGCATTTGCATATTGTTGCAATATACATAGGTATATAGATAATCATATTAGGATATCAAGAGACACAGAAAGAATAAGAATCTCCACAGATAATATAAAACACAAATAATACAAAATAAGTATACCTTTTATTCTTTTTAGCTATTTGTTTCATAGAACCGTGACCCATTTTGAGCTGAAGCATGCTTGTCTACAAAATTTTCATTTGTGACACGAATAATATTGCACTCTGAATAACTTTAAACTTTTACATTTAAACGTGAGACGTAATTGTTTTTCGCATAAAGTGAAGAATTTTCGAGGTGTGCCCAAAGCGCTGAGTCAACTGAGTTCCTTATTGTTGCCTTGAGACGTGAACAAACAAAGATAGTTTGTAAATAGTGCCTTTCGGACTTATTTCCTTTAAAAATCAACGAAGGTTTTCTTAGGATATTGTAGTACTATTTACATGCATTTCCTATTTATAGTTTTGTCTGATTGAGACGTTTATTTAATCAGATTAGAATAATAAAGTGGGCTATACATAACTTATCTATTTAATAGGGCACACCAAAAATAGAGAAACTGCACCTTGCGGTTTCAATCTCTGACTTTTGAGCGTAAGTCCAGACGTAATATTAATATTTTTTGTTTTTGCATATTTTCCTAAACTATGTTTTACTCCTAATTACAGTAAAAATGCGTTAAAAAGGATAACATTATTTACACAAAAGTTTTATTGGAAGTCGGCTAAAATGGCTCTGAATAAAGAATCAAGTGAATAGGCCCTGAAAGCATGATTACAGTTCTGGACTATTCGTAACCACGGCTGACCTATAATGGGGCTTTTGTAGTCCGGAATTATAATACTTATTGACGTACCGCGAATTTTTATGTGCACCCGTAATAGTGGTTTTATTGTAATTGTTTCATTTGGTACTGTAAAAATTTCACGTTTGAATTTTATATACTTTTTGGATTTGGAATTGTTTGTTGGACAAATTAGAGTAGCGTTTTTTATTGAACTAATTTACTACATACCGACTACTGAATTATTGTTACACAGAATGTTAGTCTTCTAAGACCTCTAATAAATTAAATTTTCGTTTAATTATTTTTTTTGAGTAAATATTAATTATAAAGTTTACAGTTGATTACGACATTTTATTCATCATATTATTTTATTTGATGTTTCAAATACTTGCACGAGCAACACGAGTTTGTGCTATCAGAGTCGACTGGACAAAATAGATTGTTTTAAACCAGTCGCAAATCCTTAAATTTCTAAAAACATTGTAGCTTTTACTGAATTCATTTAGATTTATTCGACAGTTCGGGAGTGATTGAATAATAAACTTTCGTCAATCCATACAAACTTTTTGCATATAATAAAACGTTCTTAACGTTTGATATAACTATAATATCCTTATTTATACATAACTAGCTGTTTCCCACGGTTTCACCCGTATTGCTCCGCTCCTGTTGGTCTTAGCGTGATGATATATTATAGCCTTCCTTGATAAATGGGCTATCTAACACCGAAAGAATTTTTCCAGTTAGACCAGTAGTTCCTGAGATTAGCGCGTTCAAACAAACAAACAAACTCTTCAGCTTAATAATATTATAGTATAGATTTCTTTCAAGGTAAATAATCGTACATGCATTTTTCTCCTTCGCAATCGGTTAAAAAGCCTCTACGATAAACTATGATCCGGTTTGGCTCGAACATCAATTTTAACGATAACAGCGTACGGGATATGGTTTTAGATTGCGTTTAGAATCTGGTACTGCAGTTAAGAAATAACTGAATATTCACAAGGCAGTAAATAGTTGGCCTGTTTTCATTACTATGATTGGTCTGACCGGGTTAAGTGGTTTATGAAGTATGTAGTTTCTTCGTTTAGTACGGAAATTTTTGCGTAGTTTTACGCTATTTGCATAAGCGATTGTGATAAGGTTTTTACTTTAATTGAGTATCGATTTGTGACTAAACAGCTTTTCTTGGTTATGACTTGCCTAAAATTCTAAGAAACAATTTTAACATTTTTTTTATTTATAATTCGAATAATTTTATATATATTGGTTTGAGTGTTCTAGTTCTACTATAGTTTAGTAAAATATAAGGTTACCGTTAACCTTTAAACGCTAAAAGGTTCTTAGGTATCTTTTTTAAACTGAAAGAATCCATACTAATATTATAAATGCGAAAGTAACTCTGTCTGTCTGTCTGTCTGTTACTCAATCACGCCTTAACTACTGAACCAATTTGCATGAAATTTGGTATAGAGATATTTTGAAACCCGAGGAAGGACATAAAGTTAGTAGCTAGTATAAAATATTTAAGAAAAAATATTTATAAAATAATATAAAATAATATAAATAATAAATTTATAAAATATTTAAGAAAAAATATTTAAGAAAATATTGCATATTAATATTGTCTGTCGATTTTCGTATAGGCGAAATTAAAAAAAAAAACGATTATGGATGAAATTCATAATTCAAATATTGTTGTATTAAGGGCTCTTCAATTGATTTATCTGAAATAGTTGAACTAATTTTGATTCTTTAATAATAATGTAATACCATATCATAATTGAACGAGGTTTGAAATATAAATGAATGTGAACTTAAAAATCTCGTGTTATTTGACCCAAAGTATTTTTTATCAATAATAACAATACGACCCTTTTATACACTTCAACCCACATTTTCTTTATATTCATAGTTACAGCCCGTTCATAATGACTGTGGACGTGCGTATAAAAATACTATAAAAATTGTACGACCTTTATTTTATCATGAAACATTATATTATTATGGAATTTCATAACGTTGTTTACACGTGCATAAAATGTTAAAACGAAAGTTATTAATATATAGTACAGGATTGTGTTAAACTGAATCGTAAAATAATTTCATCTAAAATTTTAACTCTTAGTCTGTGAAGAAATGTTATGGAAGATAACGTGTATATTAAAATTATAAATACTGTCACAGAAGTAAGATGGATGTGAATTATATTACAGTAAAATAGGACAAAAGTTTGTATTTTTTTATATTCTAAAAGCAATTCTTTTTATATCTAATAGCACTACAATGTTATATAACAGTTATTAAAATAAAACTGCATCATACTATTTGACTTTTCATTTGCCGTCAAACTTCAGAAGGGCAAAAGTGGAAATTATGTGGCTTGTATAACATGGAAGCGCTTACCATTCAGCTGGCATCCAATAGGCTGCGATTAAACTTTCTCTCCTTGACTAGCCAAGAGCACTTCAACTAACGTGTCCCAATTTATGCCGAAAAATATACTCTTATCCAAAATGATGTCGAAAATTGAGCTATTATACTCAACTTAATAGCCAATATGCATAAACAATGTCTTAAATTTTTTATAAGCTCGTAAATCCATACTAATATTATAAATGCGAAAGTAACTCTGTCTGTCTGTCTGTTACTCAATCACGCCTAAACTACTGAACCAATTTTCATGAAATTTGGTATGGAGATATTTTGATATCCGAGAAAGGACATAGGCTACTTTTTATCCCGGGAAATGACGCAATCCCGGAAATCCCACGGGAAGGGGAACTATGCGGTTTTTCTTTGACTGCGCGGGCGAAGCCGCGGGCGGAAACTTGGAGGCTTTTTATTCTGCAAAAACAATAGCTCTGGATAATTGCAGCTATTCAAAACGTTTCAAACTATACACTTGATCCAAATCAAACTAACGATGAAGAATAATACCAGGCCAATTAATTCGCCCACAATGTTGCATAGAAATTGGAGCTTTATTTCTTTTACGGGAGGAATGATTGTTGAATATCATGTAAGGGCCCTCTTTGGGTATAAGTACGCTTCCGTGTACGAGAGCCTCTTAAAATAACACGCGATGCAAACCATTGGCGAATGAAAACTAAGCCGTAGTAATTTGGTTGAGATATTACTTATATTACCATTTTTATTATAATAATTTTATTAAACCAAGCTTATTTTATTGAATAAATATAGGTATATCGTCTGATATGATATTAAAAACAAATGTTTACCAGTTTATATCATACTACCCTTCCGCCCACGGCTTAGCCCGCTTTATCTAAAACCTAATAAATTATATGTAAAACCTTTCTCTTGATTTCTCTATCTATTAAAAAAACCTATGGTCTATGCTAAACCCTATCTACTATATATCTGTTGCATAATTTTAAAGATCTAAGCATACAGACACACATACGGTGGAAATCGACTTGATACTGTTGACTTTCGCTACGCATGGAATGCAGTAGTTATAAAAGTTTTTTACAAAAATATTTCCATGTCAATACAATATGAAAAGCGCATAGAAAAGTATAATACATTTTGTTTACTTCCCCGTCATAAAATAGTATATTCGTTCCATCCATCACAGTCATGGAGACATCAATCTATGGATGCCGTTGTAAGCCTATCTTTCAACCAAAGATATTAACAAACCATGACTTATATGTTTTTAGGCTAACACTGCTTGTATCTATTATAAAATATAGATAACGCGAAGTTCCTCATTTAAATAAATAAATAAATATATTATTTGTATTTAGTATTAATTGGTACGTTCAGTAAGATAATCTTCTATTATATTGTATAATTTTTTAGGTACTAGTCCATTACCTGCAGAGTTGCACCGTATACAAAATTTGCACTTAGAGCTCACGCGAATCCTGGTGCTAACACGTGAAATCCATTTACACTTTTAACTGGGCTTATTTCTGTAGAGTAATGGTAAAACATACTTATTTTGGAAAAATAAATATAAACAGCAACATTGTACATTTTAGTTTTGGAGTCTATTCATTTTATGGAAATGTGCAGGTAGGAAATGGTAGTGTTTTAACACCAGTTTGAGTGTATATTATTTTGAATTACTAATCTGTTTCAAATCATCATCTATTTCATAAACTGGAAATCCCGAAAAATATTACTATGTTAGTTTTTAAAATAGATCTATTAGCGTGGTTTATTCGATAGGGTAAATAAAGGGTACATTAAAAATAACTTTTACAGTCGGCCTTACATTTTTTATGCCAAATTCAATTTTTATCATGTTTAACCGTACTATTTCCGAACTTATTTTGAACACTATTTTAAACTAGCTAAAAGTCAGAAAGTTCTTTGAATTTACAGCGAATTTCGTGCACCATTTGCCTGAAACGTAATTTATAAATGGCTCTCAGAAAGCCTCAATACGACAAAAAGGCTTTCACGTGATTCGACAATCGACGGAAGTATATGACAATATTTATGTTTTAAATATAAACGAATTGAAATAAATGTATTAAATGATAAAATAACTCATGAAACATTAAAGATATAAAATATTAATTTTATTTTTCAAGTGCATTGAATTGAAGGTATTTTATCACAATTAAAATATCATGAAATAGCAACGTGTTGGCGATTAAAAAAGCAAACATCATTGTATTTTGATAAATTATTTGTCCATTTCCAAATACACAGCTACATAGAGGCAAAATAGTGATGAAAATGAACTAGTATTACATTTTTAAAAGGCACCAGTAGATATCGATACTACATTCAATTTGACTGAGAGAACATGCATTTATCTATAGTAGGTGTTGCGACGGTGCCCGAAGAGGTAGTTTTATGAATATTTTACGATACGTCGGAGAATTTTAGATACAACATGGATATTGAATATTACTGATTACCTGATAATATACAAGATATATTATGTGAACAAAGTAATTGCAATTTCTTTAATTACATGCTCTTTTGCTTCGCTGGCATAAATTCGTTATCTTGTCTTTTTCTTTACGTTAAATTCTCAAAGGAATAGAGGGGTTTAAAAATTATACTGTTATTCGGAAAATATTGCGTACTGCGTCTTTAGTCATTTGTCTTGTTTCACGTGTTGTTAAATGAAATTGAAGTTTCAAGGGCGAGTTATTGATTGTAGATTATACAAAGTATGGATATCAGTCATAATTCAAAAGCTCTACGTACATATTTTACAATATTTAGTAATGCTGGTTTCAAGACGTCATTGTGGTCGCGAAGTAATAGATTTTTAGATACTCAACAACTCAATCAACTCAATTTGAGTTGAGTTACCACGCAACTCATATGAATACACAAAACATAGTAGCATGGTTACTTATAATTACTATATTAATACCATAGTAACAACTGCAATACTGTTTTTAAACTTCCAACCAATTTGCATCAGCGATAGTTTAAAGCTGAAAATAAAAAACAATGTCCATATTTACCATAGTAAGTACAATATTTTTAATCACGGTTATCGAATAATTACATGTTTTGGTGTAATTAATAACGTAGTGGGCTAGATATTTTATGATGTAATTACACCCTCTTCTACAATATGGAACGTTACCGAAATAATATAACGAGCAAACTATCGTACAGCTAATATAGCATTGAATATTTTAAAATCTAGGTTCTATTTTTTAGGCCATGGAACATTTTGTAGGAAAATGTGTATACATTTTTGTGAATATAATTCGTTATGTGCTGTAATTTTCAATGGAATTAATTTAGGTAGGGGTGTCTGGAGTCTAATTATGGAGTGAACTTATGTATTTTTTGAAGTGAAACTTATTTAGGCGCTGTGAGAGTAAAAATTTCAAGGTCGTGTCATGGCAATACCGTCACGTTATGGAGTAAGGCGAAGAATTTGGTATATCTTTGAATCTTACCAAAGAAGTTTACCTTCTGACACATGTTGTCTGCACACTTGCTCTTTTTTTATCATGGCTATTTGTTAACCTTCCTCGATGAATGGGCTATCTAACACCGAAATAATTTTTTTTTTTTTTTTTTTTGTGATAGGTTTATTTATTTATTTATTATTTATTTATTTATTACAAAGAACATGTTACATGCGTTTCATTAAGATATATAAGTACATAACAATTATTACACATAAACATAAGGCATATAGGTACATAACAATTATTAGGTACAAACAAACATACTTCCCTCCGTGCTAGTCGCTGACGCCACTGTGTTACAGCAGGGAAGTTTATTATTATTTTAATTTATTTATTTATTTATTTTTTGCAAAATGTACACTACGGTTTATATAATATTATAAATGTTCTCGTTATACAAGTTCTGATGCACATATAAAACTAATGAGTATAAATAATAGTAAGGTAACTTTAAGTAATAGGTTCTAGATGGTACTAGCCACAAACAGTTTTTCTGTCTCGTTGTAGTCGAGGCGAAGCAAAAATTTGTCCAAAGATTTACTGCAAAGGTATCTACTCATGTCTTTTATTTTAATTTTATTGTTAATATAATTATACAAATAGGGAGCAATATAATATGCAAAATTTTTCGCAAAACGAGTTTTACAACCCGGCACACAGTAGATCTCTTCAATGCGGGTTTTTCTTTTTGTAACAACGGTAGAAGATGGAAGAGCTTTGTGCTGCTCCAGGACTATTACTTTTATAAACAATTGCCTCACAGTCAGAACGCGGCATTCGTTGTACAAGAGATTTGTTGGATATCTAAACGGCTTAAATTGCAGTACTTTTAAGATACATCTCTGTGTGCGTTCAAGCTTAAGAAGTGTTGTTTTATTTGCTCCACCCCAAGCCGAGATACCATAATTAAGGAGTGATTGGCATAAAGACTGGTAGACGATTTTGTTCGTGGTTTCATCTTTAAGTCGTCTTATTTTTTTAAAAATTGGGATAAGTTTACGTATTCTACTTTTTAAATCATCTATTTGCGGCTTCCAGCTTAAGTTTTTATCTATTGTTATCCCTAAGTATTTTATAGTATCGACAGGACAAAGAGTATAGCAATCGCAGTTTCCTACATTTAAGCACGTATGCGCCTTTATGGTAAAATTAATTATTTAAATCGGCCCAGTAGTTCCTGAGATTAGCGCAAACAAACAAATTCTTCAGCTTTATAATATTAGTATAGATATGAAGAACAAACATTAACGTCATAATAATAGAGTTTTATACTTTCTCAGATACTTTCTAAATTAACTTTGTACTTATAGGTAATTAATTAAACGTCTTTATACCTAGTCTTCATTTTCAACCGAAGTAGCCTAATGATTGCACCTGAAAAAATCACAATATTACCACAGTTGACAGATATATACTACGTACATACAGTTAGGAAACTAAGCCCCTGCGATGAAATTATGACGTATAGCTATAGGGCTGTTACCTTTTTGATATTTAACCGACTTCAAAAATGGAGGAGGTTATCAATTCGGCCTGTATATTTCTGTTTGCTTTTTTTCACAGTTGACTTTGTGGTAATTTTGAGATTAAAACCCGTTAAAATTAAAAAATAGTGTAGCCTAAATATGAATTTATAAGAAGAAACAATCTCAATAAAATATATACCTTGTAAAAGTAAATAGGTACGTTTTTTTCAGTGCTATATTTCGAAATCTTGTCTTTTTTGGACGCCGAAGGCTATTTTAATGTAGGTACCTACCTAAATTATTTATAATGCTTGATATTTGTATGATACATATAAGTATTCAATAATTATTTTAAATCAGAATTAACAATACTTGTATGTAGGTATACCTACTAAATTATTTTTAAAACGATAAATTAAATTCAATTAAAAAACACAAAATATGCAAAAATAAATTAAAATTATTATTATACGAACATAGAACCTCCTTTTATAATATAACCTTTTTGTTTTAGGATGAAAAAGAAAATAGTTTGACAGGCTTAGTGCTTGACAAAGTGGTAAAGTCACGTATCGATAAAAATACAATAATTATTATAATATCTATCTTTTTCTTCCCTAATACTTACGTAATTATGCACATAAATTTAAACAAGATTTTTTAAGGTTTCCATTTTTTAGATTTTCGTGCTCTTCTAGATTGCGTAAAAAATAGATGCGGTCTTTAAACAGACTGGACTCCTAATAGGTACTATTTGTAGCTATCATTTTGGTAGAAAATATGTCAACATATTTTAAAACTCATACTGCCATATCTATAGAAATTAAAAAATAGTCTCTTTTTAACTTGTAGTCAGATACGATACAGATATATATTTATTGAAAAGGCTACAAACTGAAACAATCGATATTTATTTAATGTGAAATGACATCACTTTAAACTTTTTTCCATACTATATTCAAAATCTGTGGATGTGTCACCCGCTACTATCGATCCCCCTCAATACCCTCGAAAACACGCTTGATGGGGGGGGAGCCATTTCGAACATTTTGTATGAAGTTTCCTTACTGTATGTATCTGTATATTGTGATATTACATACCAAATAAATAAAGGAATGACACATTCCCTTTCTGAAAGGTTTTGGGACAAACATTTCACGTAAGTTTCACTGATGGATTTTTCTTTGTGGCCAAGTGGGTAATCACACAGAGTCTGCTAGACCGAGACTTTTTTCAATATCCGTAATCACGACCTCTCTATTGTTACGCTAACACACTTACCTGTACGCCTACAAAGCGGTAATAATATTGAATAAACCACAAAGCGTACAAAGCAAAATAATAGAATTATACTGAAATATTATTTCGCAAAAAATTCTCTCCCAATCGAACATTCTCGACTCTTTGCCATCAGACGCTTTTGATTTACCTCATTATTTTTAGTTGTAAAGCCACGAAATAAATAAAGAAAGTAATAATGTTAAATACGCACCAAATTCTTATTTTGGCGAGTTCTATTAAATTCCCACCACGAATTTCATCAACAATCACACTCAAGGTGAGGAGTTGATAGCCATTTACCGTTGAGTGAAATAACAAACTTAATATTTCTGTAAACAATGAGTTTAATGTTAATTGGACTGGAATGATAAATGGTTTGACTAGAACGACGAATAAAAGCGATAACCTACCTCCATACAGCTGTCATGATGGGGTTTGATGGTATTCAGTAGATGTCAAACGTTGAATAATGAAATAGGACTATCTAATGAGGACGATTTAAACTTCAGAAGTGCTCATTGGGAAATTGGGTTTGATCGATTTTTTATACAGTTTTGTTAAATCACGACATAGTATAAAACAAAGTCACTTTCCACAGTCTGTGTGTCTGGATGCTTAGATCTTTAAAATTACGCAACAGATTTTGATAGTTTTTTAAATAGATTCAAGAGGAAGGTGTTTGAACATAATTTGTTAAGTTTATAACAAAGCAGGGCGGAAAGCTTGTTAGTTATATAAAATGATAATCTATACTCTCATGGTTTATAAAATGTAATGTCCCCAATATTAGGTACATTTTATAGGAATTTATTTATCCCGAATAGTAGAGTACTAGATTCAGTACATATAAAAGCAGAATGATGTCGTATTGGAGATACAATTTGTAAGGATACTCGTTGCACACATAAATTAAATTGAATTTTCTGTTTGTGCTATTACCTAATATAAAAGTTTTTTAATAAGTTGTCTGTTACCACCAACACACAGACACGTAAACAAACGTACATTAGTATTATTGTCCGTGCATTGATAGCCACTCACTAGAAAGATTTTAACGGATTTTTAACGCAATTTATTTATACGTTATATTATTATTCTGACGTTTCGCACACTTTGCAGCGGGCGTGGTCACGGGCGACTAAGATTGGTCTAAGTCTTGTCGGTCGTACAATAACATCGTAACCGAAAAATAATCAATAAATCGAGTATAAAATCCGTAAAATTCTTTAATTTCTAAATGTATAATAATCGCGTAAAATCAAACACAAGAATCCAGTAAGTAATTTGATCCATATCTTGTAAAATTGCATAAAAATGAAACATTAAAAAATAATAAATTCAAACAAGCCAACAATAAACAATCGTGCTACTTAGTGAATAAAAGACAATAACTTCAGCACGATTGTAAGGTTTTCAGGTTGAATTTGTTTCCATACTGATTGAGTCCATTGTTGTAATGCTTTGAACTCATTTCACGGTAAAGTTTTACCTCGCTACATAGAAAATAAATTCTTAAACTGTTTGAAATTATTACGTTACAATATTCAATGTTTTTAAAATTTATTGTTGCTTAAACTAATTTAAGTGTGATTATTTCCTTTATTTAATTAATGAATACATACAATAATTGATTAATTACGTACACGGATCAAGACCTTAATAACCAAAAATAACAATATTTAAAGTGGATCAAAAAACCTTATTTTATGAAATCGTTTAAAAAAACATACATGCCGTTTGCCTAAATATTCCAACCATTAGATTACATTACAAGGAAAGACGAGGAAAGCAAATACAAAAACTATGTGATTCCAAATGATTCGATACTAAGTTGCCGTTCATTTGGAACGGATCGCGATAGGTTGGACAAATGGGCCCGTCAGGTGCAGTTCTAAGTTGACGAGAGAAAATGGCTTCGATTTTCTAACAATATCGATGGCTCTACCTCGTTTGATGACTTTATTAACTGTGAAGTTTATGGCGGTTGAAAATAGAATTGAAGTAATAGGATCTTTGAATTAAATGAAAAGAGGATTTTATTAATGATAAATTGTGCAATTATTCAGAATATCCAAAAACAAAAATATATTTAATAAGGTACTGCATGTGAAACTGTTTACAATTTATACTGTAATTTGACAGAAAAGATTTTAATGTATTTGAATTTTACAAAAGGAAACATTGTATCGTAGATTGTAGACTTAACGAAATAAAACAAGAATATTTTTCGTCTGACGTGGCATATTATTTCGATCTCTGTTTAATTTACTTGAATAAATTGCTTATGAACATAAAATATGATTAACTGTATAAAGAGATTCTATTTATAGACCCATTGATTACTTACTCCAGTACACTCTCTCAAATAAGCAAATAAAACTTACAATTATTATAGAGATATTTTAATTAGAAATTCAACGCTTGCTATAAACTAGCTGCTCCGCGCGGTTTCACTCCGTACTTTCCTGTTGGTCGTAGCGTAATTGTATATAGCCTATAACCTTCCTCGATAAATGGGCTATCTAACACCGAAAGAATTTTTTAAATTGGACCTGTAGATCCCAAGATTAGCGCGTTCAAACAAACAAACAAACTCTTCAGCTTTATAATATTAGTATAGATGAAATACTATTAGCTCCATAAAGAATATTTGATATTGCCATCATGAATTTTGTATAAAAGAGAGCTTTCATTTAATATCCCTTTTATAAGTTATAAAAAATATTTATTGAATTTTTAACGTCACTATTGTGTTCAGGGTTTTACAGTGGATGAAGGTGCAAGCAAGTTAATGGACTGAGCTGTCGTTAATGTACATTTTAACTCTGTCAATATACTTTGGCTATAAGTTTTACTTTTATTGAGAAAACAAATTTCAATCATAAGTTTATTATCGCAGTGAGAATAATTCGTTAATTCGATCATTTGAGTTCAAATTATATGCTTTATTATATTATTTTGTATTGAAACGTTATTTCTGAGAGTCAATTTCTAAAGTGTCTCGTAGTTTATGCTTTCAATAATTGAGAAATCTTAGTTCGAATAAATAACTACCTAATAGTAACTAATCTTTTGCATTTTTGCCTCCTTTTTTTGCCTCCAATATAATATATTATATATTCGTAGCCATATAATGTAGATCCTCTAAACAAGCAAATGGCGGGGCCCAACAGGAAAAAGAAAAGATGGCACAGGGAAAAATAGATTAATGGTATCATTAAAAAAACTGGATTACGAATGCTTCCGATAAGAATGAGATTGGGTATCCACTAATTTGAAAAACGATGGATGTATAAAAATGGCGGCAATTAGTACTTATTTTACTTACTTATTTTTTGAAACAATCTTAAATAAATAAGTTTAAATAAGTTATAATTAAACGACCGATTTTCAAGCTTTAAGGAAAATTTGTGAAATGCTTCTTATAAAAATTAATAATGTTATTTGCATCTTCACTCTAATTTCATTTCCATTCATACTACCTAGTCAAATAAAATTTCCTTATTCCTCACAATACTATCCTATCACTTCGTGTAAAATTAATAAATAAGTCCACGAAATAATTAATTCCAGGAGAAATCCATTTAAAATGAGATATAATTCAAAGGGATCTCGCTTAATTTTCTCATTTCGGAACTCAATACAAATAGCTGATGAAACAACGTGCTTCCGTCTTATCTCGTATAAGTCAGAGTCAAGGCAGTTCCACAGGTGAATAGAGCGCACACATCAGGTCAACAAAATCGATTTCGATTTTAAAACTTTAACGTTATTCAGTACGTGACTGGAAATATAAATGGCGTGGGCCAGAAGGTGTCATAATTCAACGTCTTTCCAAGCTTTTTCTCAGATTCTCGTACGTTCGAATAAGTCACGAATTTGTCACAATGCAACGTGACGTGTTCACGGTTTGAGGTGATTCTTCAAAATTCTCGAGGAAAAGTTCTGAAGGCTTGAAATTTCAACGCTGCACTGCTTTAGATGATTGGGCCAAAGCGTGTGATTTAAGAACTACTCGATCAAAATTGTGGGCATCAATATTATCAGATTTATTCATCGGAAATATTCCCCATTTCAATCCATCACTTTTCGATGGGATAAGCTCATTGTTGTGTTACGAATTATATTTATTAGGATAAGTTTCATCTTGTCAAACTACATTAGCGGAATTGGAGGCCGTGATAAAAGCCTTCTCGCTTCTTCGAAAAATATTTCTTCAACAAATGCTTCGAGTACCTACTTCAGCTCGCAAATAAACTGACGCCTTATTAATAATGTTGTTAATAAAATAGTATTCATTTTCCTAGATTTTGTTATAACAATAACAAGACTTTTGAAGCCTTGCCAGACAACCAATATAGCCACAGCGACGGAAATGTTGCGTCATTTTCTTGCCAACACGCCATTACGGAGTAAACCGGGGAAATTGGACTTAGGAATAGTTGCTTGTATTTATTTTGTTAGGTTTTTCTATTTACAAAACGTAAGAGGATTAACAAAAGCAAGGATGTCACGGAGTGTTTGAAATAACCTTATTCAGACGAGTAACGAGGCATACTATTATTATTTCATTAAATATTTAGAATGGAATTTGATTTTACCTTTAATGAATATGTCCTGTGATTATTACTACGTTATTACTTTTCGTTCTAGGTATTCACTGATCTCACAAAGAATTTTTATTTTACTAGAAAAAAAAAGCCCTCTTTATTTCAATTTGAGCCCTTTCTAGAATGATAAATGATATGATGTAGAATATGACACTTTATCGTAATCCTTTGTAAATAAGTTCTGAATTGTCTGTAAAGATATGTAATAGATATTAGCATTTATATCGTAGACACGCTACTCAAATATAATTCAGAAATATATCGACGTGTCATATTTTATCTGCCAGCATATGTTATTCACGCTCGACTTACAATGTGAATAAAAATGCGCACGGAAAATTACATATGCATAAAGAAAATGTGATACACCCAGTACCAGGTAATGTGACGGCTTGTGTTACTGAAAAATTGAGTAGCTATGGCAACGCTCATGGCTTTATGGACCTTCTTCACAAAGGGCATTATTGGGCAATTAGAGGCAATAACGATAGTATAGAGGGCCTTAATGTAGTACAAGTGTAAATGATCGGCCGTCATCGTAGATGTTTATTGATAATCACCGTATTGACGGCAAACATTGACGATCATATTATTATAATATGTTGAGTTAGCGCATTGTGAAGAGGGACCATTATTATAATAAGTAATGTAAAGTAATAAATAAAAATTTATTGTAATCACAATTTTTTAAATTCTTTACTTCTGATAATTACCTTTAGTTTAGTTTTTTTTAGTTCAAGAACCCTCCGTCATCTCATACAAAATTACGACGATAACGACTTTATATGAGCCCAATGATAATCCAATACATCAGATTTAAATTAAACTAATTCGATTTTTCAGTTGCGCACTGCGCGTGTATTAAAGCCGCGAGAAATTCCCAAGGCGTACTCCACCTAATGGGAATGTCAAACGCAGGTGCGTATACGAGTAGATATTCAAGAGCTGTAACTTATATTTGAGTTGCTACGGCCCTAATTGATTGCGGTGTGCCATAGAGAGTAGTATAATGAGAGGGGTGTTATGGTATGGCAGTAATGCCAAAAAAATGCCATACCAAGCGGTATAGAAAAATACCACGTGATGTGAGCTCGTGTGTGATGTCTTGAGGATTGAAAAGTATTAACATTCCATATACATAATAGTACACCAACACTTATATATTCGTAAAGTGTTTGGTAGAATTTTTATAGTCAAGTTTAGTCTTAGTTGATGGAAAATACAATTCTGAGTCAGCTTAAATCCGTTTGTCAACATTTTTTTCTTTGGTTTTGTTTATTAGTATTTATTTGAATTATGGTACAGCTGAAAATAATAATTATTCATTTAAAATCTATAAAAGTATTTAAAGCTATCATCGAAATTGTAATTCATTTCGTGGATTTCATTTCCTTCAATTCTAAGAAAGGACATTAATACGACTCCCAGTCACGAAAAATCTATCGTGTTTCTCTCAAAACAATGTCTTACGAATTTCACTGTAACAACGTATACAATTAATATAATAAACCTGTTTTATTTGCACTATGATAGCTGACAGCGCGCTACGTTTGCGCTTAATTAATTATTACGCGCACAATACTACTGTATACCCTTACCCACTTGATGTTTACGGCGGATCATTCATACAGAGAGGCAGGGACGTATTCTGCTAACAAACGCCTAGGGCGCAGAATTGTAGGGGACTTATAAAAACTAGGGGTATATTATGTTAGGATAGTTGATTCGATTTCTCAGGATCACACTTTGTGATGGTGGTATGTGACTAATATTGTGATGTTTCGAATGCTTTGTGTTTCCTATTTTTTTTCTTTTATTAAAATAGAAGTATTCAAAAATACGTATTACTATTAAGTGATACATTTATTAAAGTGGAATATTTTTTCCTTTTTTTATTTCTCAATCCCGATAGAGATTATAGTCGTACTTTTATATCATCTTGTACCACATGTACAAATTGCTTAAATACCGTAAAGAAATACGAAAATATACTTCACATTTTAGCACAATATATTGTATCACGCCCTAGTTCGTCAACCGCGCCCTGACTTAATACCGCGACTGAGTGAGGGAAATTGTTTCAGCTAACCTGCCTTAATAATTCCTTTCCACGGCATGTTTGCCAAGGAACTCTTGGGGTAAATAAAGTGGAGGCTTACAAAATTCGCTACAATACAGTATATTTGTAATTGAATGACGGCATTGTTTCAGTCAAGTTATAAAGTACTCGGGGGTAGTATTTGTGAAGAATAATTTTGTTTATGTTATTGTTTTCTGGGAAACTTTTTGCATCAAAGATGTATTTGTAATTAAATACCTACGGGGACTTGGGTAAAACCGGAATCAATAAAGTTTAATTGTAGATCTGTAACTGATGCAATATTTTAAACGAAGCCGATTTATTTAATACAATAATAATTCATTTAATATAACTCTTAAAATGAGACTTTCCTTAGTAAACTGTAATCACTAACAAACACAAGTCGTTGTTAACTTTGAAAGATGTTTGAACATTAATATAAAATACAATGCAACGTGTTCCTCATTTAATTTATATCAACAATAAAAGCAGACTAACGCAAGATTGCAATTACAATCCGCTCCATTGAGTTTAATGAAACCCACCGACGAATGCACAGGTGTATTTTTCTTTAATAAACCGAAAGGTCACCTTGTTATCAACGGTCACGGACAAAGACGAGTTTTGCCCTTTTTCTTAATACAAAATGGATTAAATGCATAGATAGCCGTCAACCATAAAGAGATTGAAGAGGCAGATAGACTCAGTAGAATGGGATGGGGACACTTCGTATCTCCGAGACGCGTTTCTTTGCTCAGGTGCCCGAATATTTTCGCTCTGTAAATGAAAATCTTTTTTGTTTTTATCGTTAACAGTGATCCCGTTGCTTTGAATTTTTAAACGAGTTTGCTCTTTATGTGCCTTCGTCGAGAAACGCTTCATTTCGCTTCGTTTTTTATGTTTCCGATTTTTTGTCTTCTAAATTATTTAACACAAGCGGAGGAAAGTTGACGTAAATTAGGGACGAAATATTTAAGTATGAAGTATTTTTAAGCTGTAAGTTTTAAAATGAGCCACTATGTGACTAAACATTTAGGCCTCTACATTGAGTATGGTAAAAAATGAAAAGAAAATGAACATGAACAACATGTAATATTAAAATATATAACATTAATATTTTTATATTAAATTTTCTTATAATATAAGGATTCTTAGAACATTAAGATTCAAATCAATAGTGCTCCGCAATGATTATAACATTTCATGTATCTTATTTTTAGCTCTCACTTTTACTTGATACAGATAGCTTCTCAATTTTTATAATATATTGGCAAATAATACTTTAATACCACGTCACAAAGCCGGTAACACTATTCCAAAGGCGATCGCTTCTTAATAATGCTACTGACTAGATTACCCATTCTAAAAATCAAACAAAATTTAAAAAAAAAACGCCCCATTATAAGCCCAATATGCAAACCCATTCATAATTTATGTACAGCGTCTAATCCAAAACTAATTATTGTGTACCTACAGGAGCTGGGCAGGGGCATTATTAGCTCAAACTTCGCCGCCTTACCTTCCTGAGGCACAAAAGAACTCGAACTTCATGTAATTTTAACTTTGCCAGTCCTTCACATTTTCATATTCCTCTATTTGTCTTTAAGATGCATTTTACCGTCGGTCTGTTTGCACAAGCCGATAAGTCTTACGCGGATACGAACAAAAGTTTGATTTCTCTGGCGTATAATTGAGCGAGTAATATCTTGGGAGACTAATAAACTTTGCTTTGTACTCGACCCGGTTCTTTTAATGTCAATTTTGCTAGAAACTTCCATTGAATGGTTTCAAGATGTTGAAAGTCTTCAGTAATTATCATAGCAATTTTCGTACTTGTTAAGGAAAGTTGAGGCTCTTTGTTTTTTGGGTATTTTATCGGAGTTTTGTAATTTTTTCGTAAATAAGTTTGTTTAAAAGTTATTTATTAAAGACATAAATGGTGTTTCAATATTCATAATAATTATATGACCAAATACACCTTTTGTTGTTGTAAGAATGTTTAGACAATAAGTTTCAATTGAACTATCAATCGTACTATGAAACTTTTTATTTGCTAAAATAAAATATTTTTGCAATTATTATTGCGTGACACGTTATGTAACTTATGGCAGTAAAATTCTTGTGATATTTCGTATTTAGTCAATAATTGTACCGAATTCAAAGTTCAGAAATAAATTAAATATTATATTAACTAATGTTTATTTAATGCGATAGCGGAAGCAACTTTGTCATCATATAAATAACATTATAAACGTGTACAAATAAATAAAAAAATACTCATTTGAATAATTCGATTCCAAAACTCCACATAAGAAATATTCCGTTGTAATTTTCTTAGCCCCGAGCTTCTAACAAAGCTTACAAAGTTTGCTAAATTACAAATTTATTATTGTAGGTAATTCAAAACAAAGTTGCGTTTGATGCTTTGAATAATGTGTAACACGTGTGGAATATAAACCAGTGTGCGTAATTGTGTGTTGAAATTAAACCTGCTTTAAACTCGGTTTATGGATCACTAGCTTACCACCCTACCTAATAAATTATATTATACTAAAACCTTTCTCTTGAATCACTCAATAAAAAAAATGTGTGCGTGTACTAGAAGTACACACGTAAGAAGTGAAACTTAGGGATAAGAAAAAGTTGGCGCGTAACGCAAAAATGTCACGCCTACGGCGTAACGCAAAAATGTCACGCCTACAGCGTAACGCAAAAATGTTACACTAAATTTTTGTCCAACCCCGATAAAGAAGTTTCACTTCAAAAACCGCATCAATCTGTTGCGTAGTTTTAAAGAAAGCATACAAAGGGACATAGGGACAAAGAAAGCGACTTTGTTTTATACTATGTAGTGATTATAATATGTATATCTATACTTACTACAATGTACTAAAGCTGAAGAGTTTGTTTGCTTGAATGTGCTAATCCCAACCACGGGTCTGATTTGACGAATTATTTACCGGTTAGATACCTAGTTCACATTATAAACAAAATTAAGCAATTGAGGCCAAAAACATACATACTAATACAAAAACATTAATTAACTTTCCTATTTCACAATTATAACAGCTACAATTAACTGTTATTACAAACAAAGTTCTCCACGACGTTCTCATTATAAGCATTGATATTCAGGACTTGTTCAGGACTCCTTAAATAATATAACTATATTGGTCAATTATCGAACCTTCAATTAAAAAATTAATAAAAAAACATTTTACGGCTATATTATATCTGTTTTCCTCATAATTACGTCCTTCCTTACCTTTCTTTATTAATATGTAATCGTTCTAGAACTTTCTATGAATTTCCCTCTTTGTTAGTCACAGAACAGTAAGAATTGTTAGTGTTGGCGCGAATCCTGGTGACCACATTTTATGTCAAGATTAAGAATTAATGAGTCCAGCAATAACAATTTAATCAACACCCTGCATACATTTGTACAATGTTACATTATAATTTATACGCGACACTTTTGATGTATTTATAAGAATATTTGAATTACATAATTTATTTAATACACTAACTTAGAAAAATCTAATGTAATTTTAATACAAAATGGTCATTAGTTGTATAAGCAGTTTTTATTATTTGCCTGAGTTGTTGTTAGTTGTTGAATGAAAGGAAATTTAAAATAATATATTATATTTTTATATACAAATGATTTTACAATAATTATTGGTTGGGTAGCGACTGGCCGCTGGATACCGTATTAAGATTCGCAGATCAGTTTCGAATCCTAATATTGTGGTATCACAAATATTGCTGACATAAGTAAACAATATATTCGTAGGCACAATTATCTTATTCCTTCTTTTTATAAGTGTGTGAATGATAGATAATTATTAATAACCAATGTTGGTAGTAGTAGTAGTGTCTAACATAGTGAATAATTTAAAGCCAATCTTCACCAACTCACGTCGAATCACTCAAAACCACACACAAAATAGGAAACAAGTATCGAGTCTCACGCCTTATTGCTTTCAAGCCGTTTATTATTTAAGTACTACTTTGTTTACGCAAAGTTATGTTCCCAAGATCCGCTAAGTGAACTCTAGTGGGCTAGCGGAGCCGCCCGGATTTCGTTGAATTTTTAATCTCCCCCTAATGTCCTTGCGACGCTACCTTTGCGTTGCTTCTTGAATATTTTAACATGAGATCATTGGGTTTAACATCGAAAGTTACATACGGTCTTGTTAGTCTTTCAACTTTATTGTTGTATTTGAATATTAGATGGCTGATGTGGCTACTCGTACATAGAGTACTAGTTTGAGGCCAGTTTGTAAAAATATTTTAGGAAAACGAATTTCAAATATTTAAACAGACTTGAAATATGATTTAGTAATATTGTTTCGGAGATTTTAATGAAAGCTTCGTTAAAGATAGATGTATATATCTTAGCTTAATAAGATATTTCTGCTATTTAATATTAGAATTTAATTTACATTTGAATATGGGCATATACAACATGGACTGGAACGCGCTTCCTGAATCTGTGTTCCCCGACGAGTACAATATGGTCTTCAAGCGAAGAGTGAAGAGTGAGTAGAAAAAAAGAGTGAAGCGCGTACCATCTTAGACCGTATCTCAGCTTTCCATCAGGCGAGATTGTGGTCAAGCGCTTCCCTATCTTAAGTAAAAAAAAAAACATAGTAATAAAATACCTGAAATTTTTAGCAGCACACTTTCATATCAGAGTTTAAATTATTGAATTTGAAAAATGAGAAATGATTTCTTAATGCGATATTAAATTGTAACGGTTCTTTTCGCCACATATTGACCATAAGAGATCAAATATGTACTTAAAAAAGATTGTACTTTACACTATCAGCTTACTATACTTAGCTTTAATCACTTCCAAATTTAAGGTGCTAGACTTTTTATTTAGATTTTCAACTTCTCCCTATATTTCTCTCTCCAAGCCGAAGTGAAAATGAATTTAAAAGTTTAACCGTGAGTTACGGACATAGTAACCTACTTTCGCATTTATAATTTCAGTTTGCATTTTTTAAATAGCTTCAACATTGCTATAATATTATACATGTAAATGTGAATCATGCAATACATTTATTTCTTTGAAATGCCTATTTGTTTTGTAAAATTTATAGCGTAATTTGGATTTTATAGGTCTTTATAATATTAAATGAGTAACCATATTAGTATGTATTCTGTGTTTTCAGTACGTTCCTTACACATAATTTATCGTTTAAATCTTAGTTTTAAATAGTTAAAAAGCTAAAACAGGCGAATACAAACATGAACTACGTACTACCTTACTATGCAACTATCTATATTCTTACATTTTTCTTGTATAACTGTATGTGCAATACGCACTATTTTAATATTGCATTCGTGTTTAAAAACAGATATCCTCAGAGCACCGTTAATAGAAATTTGACGATCACAGACCGCTTCGTTCATATAGATATGATTACTCAAGATATTAATATTAATACTAAAACGAGGGAGCGATAAACGTCTTAACGAAACGGTAATGTAAAAGCTGCAAGTACTAAAATAAAATTTATACTTTCTAAACTCAACCTTTCTAGAGTCCATTAAAATTTTCACTCAAGGAAATATTATACACCGTTGAACGTTAACAAACTTTACTATTAGCTGCTTAATTTTTAACAATTACCTTTTAAATGAGGAAAATTTACAGTCTAAGATTGTGTATAATTCCTGCATTTATCGCAGACTTCTTATTCTGTATGGAGTACAACTTGGGGTATTTTTGTATTCTTTTTTAATAATTCTTTTTTAATAAAATCGATTTGTTTGTACGTAGAAAGTTTGGTATAACGATAACGTAAGGATGGATGAAATTCTAATAATGAGAGAATGATCTGTTATTTTAAAAAATTATGGTACCTATACGTGAGGCTTTAATATTCGTAGGTAGTATTAAAGCCTGATTTATTTTACTGTTGAATTAAGTAATTTTTGGTTTACTTTTAAAAATTAGTATAAGTAACAATTAATTGCAGGTCTCAACCACTTCGCAATGCCTTATAGACACTCATTTCTACACTACTACTACTAATTATTGGAAGAAAATTTACCAAATATTCTATTGATATCATAGAATATTCACACATTAATACTTATTATTTGCAACTTTGTCACTCTTAATAATAAAAAGATATGGGCAAAGATACGCAGTACATACATAAAAAATCTATTCATACTGTACCATATAAATTTACTCTCTTAAATAAATTTTGTAAGGCACACAAACCGGCATCAGTGAATGAATAAAATAGCACATAGCAATCGAACTCATCTCATTATAACTAACGGTTGCCACGAATAAAATACTATTAACAATTTAAAAGCTACACCATAGCGTTGTAAATGAATAACATTATTGTTCACTTCGTTACGTAGATTTACCGAGAAATCGGATCGTTAGCAGCACTTAGCGGGACGAATGTTCGCCGTCACTTGTTCCTGAGGAAATATGAAGATTGATAGCGTTTCGCCAGCTTATCTATTAACTTGGCTAAATGCTGCTCTGAAATTGTGAAATTAAGTACGGAGATTAATAATCGTTTGATGTAAACAGATCTGCTGGAATAAGCTTTAATTAGGACGTTCGGCTCCCAGCTGTTTATACGTCTGCGAATAGCGCCTGGATTATTCGTATTCACAAACAGATCAATAGCCAAGTTGAATTTATTAGATACATCTATATTTTGTTAGTAATATTATGGTGTAGAGAAATTCGTGCATGAAAGTCTTAATTGATGGTTTTATTATAAAGAAGATAAATATTAAGAAAGACATATTATTTATAATAGTTTCGAAGTTTGACGAATTGTTTGTTGTAATAATGGTTAATTAATAAATAATTATATTTTTAATTAAAATTTGGAAAACAGAAAAATAGCATACGTATTTTGTTGCATTCAATTTCTTCTAGAAGGTTTAACGCGGTAAATTCAGTCAGCCAATTCATGCCACAGCCAGGGTGAAACTAAAAAAAAAAAACAACTTCTAAAGTCTTAAAGCGGGGGTATTAAGAGCTAACTGTAAATTTAATTCTTGCAGATTATGGCGCGTTGTTCGTGAAAATGTAACAGGAACTGATGTTGACATTAAAACTCGGCTAAGATGGAGTGCTCCGTTCGGCCCAGCCCCACGAGGGTTCTTTCTTTGTGGACACTGCTTATAGGCATGTTCAATATCGCAGGTATGTGTACATTTAATGAGTATTTATTACATAAAACGTGTTTTTCTTAAGTAGTATAGATGTTTGGTTTTCGTCGTGAGCAATGATGTTTATTGAAAAGATTTGCTCAGTTATGTGCGTATATTCTCCTTTTGTTTATTAAGTTTGTGGTTTATTTAACAGTATTGACTAATATCATAATACTTTTATCAAAAACACACATTGATGTTTTTATTAGTGCAAAAAACTTATTTTCACGTATGTGTAGAAGTACCTGTAATAATTCAATCCATCAGACAACAGTGTTTTACTTATAAAACGTATATACGTTATTTGCATAGTATATTTTTATTAACAAACCGGGCGAAGCGTGTTGACACAACAACCCCTTCGCATGTGAGATACTTAATTAAAAGAGAATCGCTTACTGACATTGAATGAAAACCCCTTATTATCACTAAGCTGGCGATAGAACTCTTTATGCTATGTTTGTTTAGGATTATGTTAAATTATGCCTTTAATATTTGCTGTACTAGAAAAATGTATCTATACCATTATTATAAAGATGAAGAGTTTGTTTGTTTGAACGCGCCAATCTCAGGAACTACTGATCCGATTTGAAAAATTATTTCAGTATTAGATAGCCCATTTTCCAGGAAGGCTATAAGGCTATATATTATCATCAACAGGAGCGGACATCATGGGTGAAACCGCGCGGCGCAGCTAGTTATAAATAAGATATTTATAATGTGTGTCTTATTCCTTTAGAATAGGTGTTTGCTCTACCAGAGAAATTACTTATAATAAAAACGGATTGGGAACATTTCTTCAATATAGGCTCATTAGTTTTAGGTAAGATAACGTTATAATATCTCAATTATTGTTTTAGTGTTTAGCCGTTTATAATTGTAAAGAAAATAAAAATCATAATGATTAAATGAAAATATTATCATTTATCATATTTTATACTTTTAAAGAATAATATGTTCTATAATAGAAAAATTCCGTGCACTGAGTCCATTACGGCTTCTATACACCGTTCCTCACGAACATTAAATTGTTATAAATTTTATAATTTTAAAGCGACCTAAATCTTTTATTTCTTTAATAGAAACATTTATATAGAAATATGTTAATAATATATATTATTATATAACCAGCTATTCGCTCTGGCTCCGCACCAGTAGCCATTTTCCCATGTTTTATCCTAATCCCAGTTGTCACGAATCTAACTAACACAAAAAAAAACAAAAATCATCAAAATCGGTTCAGCCGTTTTTGAGCTATAAATTTTGTAACAAACACGACTTTCATTAAATAAGTAAGTACATGTATGTATATACATATTTTCCTATAATATCATCGTCTGTTAAATAAACTGACGTAAAGTACACATTCCCTATCACTTAGTGCTGTTTACATTGCTCTGTGTTAGCCAATTGGTATAACTAGCTACTTCTAGTTGTTTGTTTATGTGTTTGTGTGTCTGATTGGTCAAACGGAACAGCAACCTTGTAAACAGATGAATTACTATAATGTATGTGGAATTATTGATGTTCCTCTTTGTAAATGTAAATTATATATTTATTATTTATCTATACTAATATTATAACGCTGAAGAGTTTGTTTGTTTGAACGCGCTAATCTCAGGAACTACGGGTCCGATTTGAAATATGCTTTCGGTATTAGATAGCCCATTCATCGAGGAAGGCTATAAGGCTATATATCATCACGCTAAGACCAACAGGAGCGAAGCCACGCGGGTGAAACCGCGGAGCGCAGCTAGTTAATTCATATTGTTACAAGTAGAGTTAGAACAAAGTAGACAATAATATGAAGCAAAAACTAACAATTTATACGTATAAAAAAGCCTCATGGCTCCAAAGTATTCCCTCCCGGGTAAAGTATAGGTAAATGAGAGTGATGGTTATTGGCTACCTCGCTAAAACTAAACAACCCGGTCAATCAAATAACAATAAGTTCGAATAGTACTTTTAACGCAAACACAAACCCAAGAGAATAGTAAAAAAAATGATATTGTTTGCGTTTCTATCTATACTGCTCGCAGACACTCAATGAATATTTACTAGACGGGCCCGTTGTTTTCATTAGCGTGATTGCTACAATCCATTTTTACAAAGTGTTCAACACAAGTGTTTCTTTTTCAGATAGTTACTTTTGTTTTCATCGGGTTAACAAGCTTTTTATATTATGGTATCGCGCTTCTATTGTACCTAGTGTTTTAATTCGAAAACTTTAAGAAATAGGTTAATTGCAAATGCATTTAACTGCTTAATTACTGGAGCATGATTGTTTAACATTAATGTTGAAATCGCGTAATATTGCAGGTTTTCTTGGAGTCGTTTTTAATATGCTTGTAGTGTGGTATTGTAAATGTCGCTTGCTTAAGAACACTAAAACTGATTTTACATTTTACTTTAAAAATAAGAGTTCTTTGATTTATCTCACTATTAACATTTTTTAGCATTTATGTATGTTCCAAATCGAATTAAAATTATAATACTTTATTATAAAAGTTACACATATTAATTATGTCTAAAACGATTAGTGATAAAGATATGGCATGAGGCTTTTTAAATTGTTAGCCGCTATGCATCTAATTTGAACCTTTGACAGGGTAATAATCTTTTGTAAAATAAATAAAGCAAGCGCGACGTTTAAAATAACGAAAGCACAAGCGTCGACTTATAAAAGAGTTTATAAAATAAGCTAACGCGGTGTGTTTATAAAATCAACTCATACTTTCTTTAAAAAGGTCTTTTAAAATTTTTCAAACAAGTTTATTATGGAACTCAGTTTATATACATACGTCGTCAGGATGTATGAATGTAAATTAATTCAAATCTTTTAATTTATAACGTTAAGTAACATGATGTTGACTCGATGTTTTCATTCCTTTTCCTATATTTTATGTTTGGCGTTTATCATATTTTCATTTCAGTATTTAAACTGTAGGCTGACTGGCTGTTCTGTGAATAGAGTCATCAAGAATCTAAATCACTTGGTACTTATCATTAACACATTTCCGAAAATAAGTTTTCATACAATGTACTCAAGAGTGGACTCAAGATTGCAAAACATAATACTTCACATTTATTGACTACTAGCTTTCCATCCGCGGCTTCGCCCGCGTAGTCAAAGCAAAACTCGAATAGTTCCCGTTCCCGTGGGATTTCCGGGATCCTATCCTATGTCCCGGGGTAAAAAGTAGCCTATGTCCTTTCTCGGGTATCAAAATATCTCTATACCAAATTTCATGCAAATTGGTTCAGTAGTTAAGGCGTGATTGAGTAACAGACAGACAGACAGAGTTACTTTCGCATATATTATATAAGTATGGATAACAGTGTTGATTACCAATCGACACGGTGTGGACGTGTTATACACGAGACTCACAGACACGTCATTATGATGAAAAACATAGGTAATAATAATTAATACAATTGTTACAATACATTCTTAGTATACATTTTAACACAGTAAATCAATCAATGTCCACATTTCCTTAAGAACAAGCGTTCTCTACTATACAGCCCTTTACGTTTCACTAGTATAAATTCTCATATAAAGGGTTGAGTAAAAATATAGGTGAGGATGTCAGTGCATCGTTACGTTAAATTATGGGGTTGTTAAATCTCAGTTGGAATTCCTCCCCAGATTGTCGGGAATGCCTTTGAGCGGCGTACTTTGATATACACGTATACGGTTTTTATATCGAAAATGTTAGTAATGGGAATTCGGCTAAATTCTTCGAGAATCTTTTGCGTGTTCTTGAGTGACCGCTTGTATGGGTAGAGGTTAAAATTCATTGAATATTAAATATATTTTTTTAATGTTCGTTTTAAATATTCATTCATATAATTCAATAGCTCATGAAATATTCTATGTTACTATCATTCAATTAAAATGTAGTCAATTTTAAAAGATAATTATTTCATTATTCATCTAACATTCGTGTTTAAATGTAAATTATTGAATATGCATTTGAAATTGGTAAGACCGGTTCATCCGTGAAAGTTTTCAAATATTTTTATGATTTAAAAATAGGTTTTAAAATATTATCTCACATTGCCCGGTTCCATAGCTAGTGACTACGCAAAATAACCAATGTGTTAAGCTCCGACTGCACATAGCAGCCTGTCACCTTGACTGACGTAATTGTAATTAAAAATATAAATAAAACGATGTTTTGGCGCGAAATTTCAGTGAAATTTATGTTACAGATAATATACGCAATTTATGTGTCGTTTTTTTTTCTGGAAATTTTAATACCTTTTTTGTTAACTTTTATAGCTGAAATCCATGAAGATATTCGTTTGGTTTGATAATGATAACTAATAGATATTAAGGATCTCTCTCTTTTATTAAAAAATAAGCTTCGAAATGAACCAACGCCCCAGGAAATCAGAGAACTAAAGGTAACACATAGTACGAAACCTCTCTGAAAATGAATGATTTGAATATACTGTTATTATACTTACAAACGTTATGTGTAACATAATAATCTTAAAGGTTATAACCAAAAAGTACACCAATTAGATGATCATTAAAACGAAATTGGAAACCGATCATAAAACATAATTCACAATGAAAAGCGAGTTGAGATGACATGGCGATAAATTGAATCCCAAGTTCGAAGGTCGTAGGAAACCGTATTCGCACGTATCTCTTTTGTTGTTTCCCATTGTTACATTTAGGCTGACAACGTACTGGGAGAAAACAAGAAGCTCCTTAAAATTGAAAATATTACTAAGTTTTCGCCCGCGGCTTCGCCCGTTTTGTATAAAATCTAATAAATTATATTATACTAAAACCTTCCTCTTAAATCACTCTATCTATTATAAAAACCACATTAAAATCTGTTGCGTAGCATAAATAAGGACATAGGGACAAAAAGCTACTTTGTTTTATACTATATAGTGATTGAACAGCCATGTTTAGGGAATTTACTCATTTTTTAAAATGATATAGTTTCAAATATAGTATCTCTGTGAGACTTAACACGTTTTAAATGTAATCAAATATTCTCAATACAAACTTTTTGGTATGTAGAGTTAGGGAGAGTTAGGTTTCTCAGTTACATAATATAAAATAAACACTATCAATACTTACAGATTTTAACACAAGAAAGTTCACTATAAAACTAGAGATGGTAAAATATCAATGACAGAAAGAACAAAGGTTATTTCTTAGAAATGCTTCTGTCAAATGAACCATAAGATTGTCTCTTTTGTAGTTATTTAAAACTAGCTTCCGCCCGCGACTCCGTCCGCGCGGATGTCGGTCTTTGCGTGGATGGTTTATTTCTCCATTTTGAGTAACTCGGACAATGACATCTTATAAATATCTATTGGACCCAAATACGGCTAGGTCTATAATAATACGCAACGTGTGTTCGCGGTACCTACTCCAGAACAACGTCTATGGATAACTGAAAAATTGAGATTAATTTTTTTTCTACGTATTTTTCCAGGATAAAAAGTATCCTATTTTACGCCCAGGATAATAAGGTATAATTATACCAAGTTTCATCGAAATCGAACCGGTAGTTTTCAAGTGATGTCTTCACATACAGACAGACAGACAGACAGACAGACAGACAGACAGACAGACAGACAAAAATTTTTTTAATCACATATTTGGGTTTGGTATCGATCCAGTAACACCCCCTGCTAGTTATTTTTTCAATATTTTCAATGTACAGAATTGACCCTTCTACAGATTTATTATATGTATAGATATGTGCTTTATTGTTTAAATATTACATATATAAGTATCAGCATCAATGAATTTTATCATAACAAAGATCACGTCGCGTCGGTACATAATATTAATAATATATCTATTTGCTTATATACTACCTCTATAACAGTCAGATTGTTCCTCTGTCCGATAGTTCCGAATCGACATAGCGTGTACGTGCGTGTTACCTCCGAGCAGTTGAATTCGCAGTTAGATAAGAACTTAAATAAATCGAAGGAAACGATTGCGTGCGCTGTATATATTTTGCATGAAACCGCTCGCGTTCGCGGCAAAAAGGTGCGTGATTTTTGTCAAATATACGCAACGAAATTTATGAGCATCATGTGAAATAAGTTTTATTAGATAACCCATTCGTAAGGAAATGTCCTCCCCTTTATGGACTACATAAAAATGCAGTAACACTTGATATTGAAACGTTATGAACGCGTAGTCGGTAAAATGTTGACGTAGTTTATACGAGTGTGGAGTTTATGGCTATGAAATAATTATTTGGAATTATTATTGGCGGTGGATTATTGGATGGGGGAATGTATAAGCTATTTCAACAAACATGAATTCGTGAAATACTTAGTTCCATTGATCGCGTTTGATTAAAATGTATTACTGCTACTGGAAATTATTCTAAATAGAGTAATTATGAAACCGAAATTTATGATTTATCAATTCAAATTGGTTTCGGGTTTTATCTTTCTCGATTCCAGACATAAAATAGCTATATTAACCTTATTTCAATTAATAAAACTCAATAAAAAATAGACGCTCGAGTCCAACAGTAAAATCGTCAATTTGTGAAATCATAAAAGACCCCAAAGATCGAAATTCCGGTCGGTGAGACGATAATTAATCCTTTACTAATTAAGTGGCATCCATTCAATCGTATTAAATCAACAAGCAACCGATATTGACCTTTTGTTGGACAAATTACATGCGCCCAAACCGTCAAAGGCTCGGCTCAAGTACAATTTCAATAGTATCTGTTTAAATGATCACAGACAAGCGGTTCTGATTGCTTTGTTCTATTTAACATATTCGTTTATTACAAGCCGCTGGCTCGTAGGGATCGTCCGGACTTTAAGTCCATATAGGATTGTTAGTCCAACTCACTTTGTAACCGTATCGTAGTATGTGTATATTAAGCTGGCAAGACACAGTTTGCTATTAAGTTTTTGAATGTGGGCGGTTTGATCTTGTTATCTGTTAATAATTTAAATGAGGAGTATGTTTAAATATAGAAGGGTCGGTACATAGACTAATACGTAATCCTTGTAAGGTCAGTAAAATACTGAAATGTAACAGGTACACCGTAGTAAGTCTATGAATTGAGTAGGAGTTTGTAATAGTTTTGTTTAATATACCTAAGTGATTTTCATATGTGCTCTAAATTCTCAATATCTAGGTACGTCTAAACTTAACAGTAGTATAAAATAGTAATTAATAAACTTCGCTGTGATATTGTAAACTCGCAATATTTTAAATTTGTTTGTGAGCCTAATGATGAGTCAACTCGAGCGGGTCGGGACTGGGCTAGTTCTCTAATATAAATTGAACTACAGAACACACTTCTATGTAACATACTTCTATGTATTTCACAAGTAAAATAATCTATGACTCAATCAATTTTATATTTTAACTATCTTTTCGGTTTTACCCGCATTTCTCTGCTCCTATATAAATGGGCTATCTAACCGAAATAATTTTTCAAATCGGACAAGTAGTTCGTGAGATTAACGCGTTCAAACAAACAAACTCTTCAGCTTTATAATTACTAGTATAGATTAATTAGTATCCCTATCATAACTATAAAATATTGTAATTCATAAATCTCCATTTCCAATTTCCAGTGAGTGTATTTGAGTAGATTTTAATAACCATTCACAGTTTATTAAGATTTTTAACTTATTGGTAGAGTTACTAACTTTTCGTTGGAAATGAAAGTCTATTTTAATTGAAATAGTAAAACTGCAAAATCACACAGACAACAAAGGTCCTTTACATAAGTACTAGGAGTGCATCATTCATAAGACAGTTGTTGCATACAACTGTTTCTACTCCTCGCCTCTCCACTCGAGGGTTGTTCAACTATTCGCGCAAATGAATTATTTGCTTACCACTTGTAGTTTTTATTACATTTTAAAGAAATACTCATTAATAATTTATGAGTTCAATGCATTGAACGTGGGTGGGTGGTGATTTAAGAGTTAAATGGACACGTAGTTATTTTTTATGAAAAAAAAATTTAAATAGGGTTTTGATAATCTTATTATTCAATTTAGAGAATGCGTCTGAGGATATTTGTCCAAATATTGGGCGGGTCCACGTAGACCGATAAATTGCTTCCCGAGGCTGTTTTGTGTGGATAAAAAAAAAAATCAATAGGCCAATCTTTGAACATCAAAAAAATACTTCGCAATTTAATCATCACTTGTTAAACCAATAATTGTGTTAACACAATTACTTAATAATATTTTTTAATCAAGATTTTTAATACAAGGTGCCTTTTCTACTTGACAATGGTATCAAGGTATGGATAATAATTAACAACAGGCAACACATCTTTTATTTATTATTACACTCCTAATATACCCACCTAAAACAGCAAAGAAATATGTGTACACAGTATTCAAATGTAGACGCAATTTCGAGAGACTATTAGCGTGGGCCACCTCCGTAATGAGATGTTGCAGACTGCTTTATGTCTCAACTTTATGTACGTTGCTTTTAATTATTTCAGAAGTCACTGTTGCACTGGGATTGGATGAAATATTTTATGCGATAAATGTTAATCAAAAAGTAAATATAGGTGGAGGATTGCCTAATAAAATGTCTAGAAGTTGAAATGGGATTAGGTTGTTAGGTATAATGAGTACCTAGTCATTCAAATGCGAAAAAGTGTTCGTTTGTATTTATTTTATTAACTCTTGTATCACGTACTGGAGAGTTATTTATAGGTTTTTTACCAAGACAAACGATATGCAAAAGGAATACACCTCTTCTTTTATGGAAGTTTTCTAATGAGTCGTATTTGAATAACTCATAATTTTATAAATTCCAATAGACAGCGCTCTCATCATGCAGGCGAAGCCGCGTGTAACAGATAGTTAGATATATAGATGCGTTAAAAGGTTTTTTAATTGTGTGCCATACAAGTTGAGTATTTAAAAAGCTTTTATTGGATTAATGTTGAAATTGGAATAAAAAAATATTCAAAGTACTTTGGAGTTTTAGGAACTCGTTGACCTTTTTAAAAGTTTTATTATGTATACGAAAAATAATGATTGTGCTATGTTTTGTGGAAATCATTTTTTGGGTTATCTCAAGTTTATACAGATACTAGCCGCTTGACCCGGCTTTACTTGGGTTGATCCAAAGGTACCTAGATAAAGATTTCGAATAGAAAAATATATTTTTTTAAATCGATCTAGTAGTTGTTGTATGAAATCGTATACATTATACAATCAAAAGCAAAGAAAAATTATCTGTGATTTAGAAGATTTTAATATAATAAAGAAATTAAATTTAAAAAATCGGCATTATGACATTACAGTTAGGTAATAAGAGCAAATAAATACACGCTTCTTTTCATATTATTTATATCATCATCATCATCATCATCAGCCCATATACGTTCCCACTGCTGGGACACGGGCCTCCTATGAGGGTACAGGCCATAATCCACCACGCTGGCCAAGTGCGGGTTGGCGGATGACACATGTCGTCGAACTTTTTAATTCTTCGACATGTCGGTTTCCTCACGATGTTTTCCTTCACCGTTCGAGCAGTGGTGATGTTACAACATGCGCAGATAAATTGAAAAATCAATTTATTTCCTGCGCGCTCGCCTGGTCTCGAACCTCGGACTTATCGATTCGAAGTCCGAGGTCTCACCACTGAGCCACCACTGCTGCATTATTTATATAGTTATTATGATAAAAACTTAATAAATCGAATAAAAAACTGCGTGTCAGTCTAAGTATCTCTTCCTCCCAATTAAAGCGTTAACGATTTATGAAAATGATAAAATATCAAACAGATAAATCAACTTTCCCTTACCTTTCACGAACGCTTGTTATTTTGTTTGAAGGTATTTTAAGAGCAATTTTAAAGTCTTTACAACAACTAACTCAGACATTCTCTTTATTCAAGTAGAATTCCTAAAGCTCCATTGAATTATTTTGAAAGAGTACTTTTAGAAATTCAGTGGGGAAAGTTTAGAAAACGTTGTCTCAGTATGAAAACTTGCCATACTTTATTATACGTTTATTGTTGGCCTGTGGTAGCTACATACGCTAAATCAGTCGTCCTGTAATAATACGTCCTTGCTAGAGGCTAGGTTCTATTTTATCAAAGCGAAACATGCTCTATCTAATATAATATATTTATATACAGTACTAGCTTTCCACCCGCGGCTTCGCCCGCACAGTCAAAGAAAAACCCGCATAGCTCCCGTTCCCGTGGGATTTCCGGAATAAAACCTATCCTATCTCCCAGGGTAAAAAGTAGCCTATAATATGTCCTTTCTCGGGTAACAAAATACCTCTATACTAAATTTCATGTAAATTGGTTCAGTAGTTAAGGCGTGATTGAGTAACAGACAGACAGACAGAGTTACTTTCGCATTTATAATATAAGTATGGATTGAATTTATAGTGGGACATTTTTATAAATTACTAGCTTCCGCCCACGACTTTGTACGTGCATCCCCGTTTTTCCCCGTTCCCGCAAGAATTTCGGGAAATCCTTTCTTAGGGGACGCCTACGTTATGGCATCTACCTGCATGCCAAATTTTAGCCCGATACGTCCAGTGGTTTGGGCTGTGCGTTGATAGATCACTATATTAGTCACCTTTGAGTTTTATATATACAGATAATTTTTTGTGTAGGTATCTATAAATTACCGAATATATAATATTTTACATTTTACGAATTTGTCATCTATTTCTAATACCTCTGTGATAAGGGTATCATAGGTATACATATCAACATAATGTTATACCAAAGTAGCTAGTTTTATAAAAAAAATCACATATTCTATACGAGTATTTTACGTGTGTACGACGTACGTAAATAAATCAAACTTCTCACTCTATATGCTCCTTGGCGAGTCTTATTTTGACTCATCAGTTTATCTTCAAACGGGCAAGTAGTCTATATCTCTTAAAAACTGCTATAATAACATTGGATAGCAAAACAAATTAATTAAACAAAGTTATTTTAGCAAGCATGAAACAAACTATTTGTATTTACACAGGTCAATATATTTTTCAGTGGCGAGCACATCTAAGTGCAAAGTTAGTCATATGGGAATAATTTTTCCTCATCTTTGTGAAACTTTGTCTGTTCCCGAGAAAACAAAAGTATTTTTTTAACTCCTAGAGGGCCTATCGGATGTCGGAAAGCAAATATTGCTTTTGCTTTGTGCACAAAAATTAAACAAACGAAAGATTTTATATTTTCCCAGCAAATAATATTTGTAGATTTTGTTTATTATGTTTTCATTTTAATAAAACAATTCCGGCATTCAACATTCTTTATTTCTTTGTGTTATTGATAGACGCCGAAAATTATATGTTAAATAGAAAAATAATACAATCCTAGCTTCTTTACTTATTGATGAAATAAATACATGATGAAAAACCGCCTAAATAATACTTAGTATTATCCCAAAGAACGTTTTGAAAATGTTTTTGCGGTAAGTAATATATTATCAGTAAATCCGATACAGTTATTTAAAATTTGTTCTAGATTCAATAATAGATAAAAATAAATCGTGTTTGCTATCGTGAATCATATTTATTCTCAAATAAAGTGACGTTCTTATTTACTAAACGATTGGCTTCTTAGAATCTCAGTTAAGAAAATGTTATTGCACGTGCCGATTCAATAGAGCGAAATCTATCATTTTTCTTGTTGAAATTTTGTACAGCTTTTTTCTTAGAATCCAAGAATAATTTTTAATTTCTTTGATATTATCTTTTCTTTATTCCAAGAAGCGCTTATGCACATGAAAGAAGCTTAGGAACGCTCTTATCTTTTTAATTTTATTCTAACTTACTTCTTTATTCTCAAGGGTAATAAATACGTCAAATAATTTATGCTCACAAAAAATATTTGATAGACGTCTTCCATCTATATTATGCAGATTCTAGGAATTATGTAATCCACAAATAGTATAATATTTTATCAAATACATAATAATATTATTTGTAAAATATTCGTCTAAAAATTATTTACACTATAGCTATGAAAGCCTTGTCTATTAATATTCTTTTTATACAAAGAGATTAATTATATTTTTAGGGTATTTTTCGTAGAGTACAATTTTTATATTATTTAGTACATATTATTAATGTATAAAATTTCCTCACCAAACGTTGATCTAATTATTCGTTAACTCATTTAAAAACCTCCTTTAATATACATATTTCTTCGCGACCGTAGGAAATAAACCACTTAATTACACACTTATAACTTCACCCTGTGTCACGCTATAAACCAATCACGGAATAACTGACAATCAACTTTGAAATAAGCTGTTTAAAACGGTTTTAATTTTTACTTTCTTGGTTATAGAGCGTTTATTATACTTTTGTGAAACATGAAATTCCACGATATATATTTGGTTGTATTGGAAAGTCTCTGGGAATGTTGTACATAAGGTATGTCGCCGTTAGATTGTAAAAACAGATAAAAATCTATCTTGCGAGATAACAAACTGTCGAAAAATTATGATTCATAATATTTGCTTGCAATTTGATGCATTAATATTCAGTACATTCTAATCTATCGACGTGAATCCGTTAAATGGTAGAGTACCATTCGATATGATAGGGTTAGGCTTCTAATGTACTTGACGGATTAAACAACGGCTTCAATATTATTTGTCTTACATATAATTATATACTATCTAGATAGAATTAATGTTAATTCCCATAAAGAAAAAGATTTGGGAGTGCTAATTTCTTATAATCAAATTAAGAGTGAACAGGTTCTAGGGAAGCGCGCTCCATCTTTAGCCATATCTTCGCTTACCAGCAGGCGAGATCGTGGTCAAGCGTTTCCCTAAGGCTTACTTATTGTTCATAAGAAAAGCAACACAATCTCTTATAATTATATACCAATTACAGTCCTAACAAAATAGACATTCACGCTGCACTACTTTCCAACTATAACACGCTACGCAAACCACAACCATTAACCTGACTGACGATCAACGGCTAAATAAGCTCGCGACGATGCTATTTCAATCGGAAAGTAATTTTAGAGTGACGTTAACCTATCACGTCAATTTTATTGTCTTCACACGAACAAGGCATGGACAAAATTGGAATGTTTTGATACAAAATGCATGGTTTTTGCAAAGCATATGTACATTGTATAGCTTATGTGGCATTTTGGCATTGGATCAATAAAGTCGTGGGTCAAAAGTATATAATATGATTACTAAACTAATAAATTAATAGAGGACATTATTCTAACTGTTTAGTAGTTCTACTTCAAAACTTTACTGCAAAATCTACTTTTAAATGTACTGCAAAATACATTGCACAAAAATAGTAATTTAATAAGTTCTCAACATGAATGAATCATGAATCTACACTAGAATTTGTCTTTTTTGTCGATAGATAGTATTGTCATCAATAAACAAAAGACCCTAAAAACCTTACCATCATCTCATCTTATACAACCTTTAAGTTTCACACGAAATATCTTGAAGAAATGTTTAACATATCTTTATTCCTTCCATTAAAACTTCAAGCGCTGCACAGCAAAACTATATCCAATACGTTCGTCATTTACATGTGATTAAACATAAATTATCGTTCACATTATAAAGACAAGGTAATTTAACATTCACAAACGTTTTCTACTATGTGCCACTGTGTCATCGAGTGATCGATATATGGCAATTTTGTATAATATAAAAATCAATGCCACTTTTCGTTGTAATTCCATAACTCGAGAACGGCTGAACCGATTTCGATAATTATTTTTTTATTATATTCCTTGAAGTACGAGGATGGTTCTTATGTAGAGAAAACGTAAACATGTACCACGGGCGAAGCCGGGGCGGACCGCTAGTTTTGTATAATTTAAAGACGTACGGACAAAATTAATTAGTCTAAGTGCGCTTTTTAATCGATTAATAATGTGAATTATTTATCGTTAACAGGATAGTCTGGCTTTTTACTTGATCAAGGACGTTTAGAAGAATATTCTTTTGTTTATTGAGTACCTATATAGTTCAATAAATCAATTTATATAAGATTGTTTCGTCCATTTTTCAAAAAGGGAGTTTGTAAATGTTTTTTAAGTTTGTTAGTGTTGTCTATTTTCATGGCATCCAGATCGAATATAATATTATCTTCTTTAAATCCTCAAAAAGACCGGGTCTATGCACTTCGTAACATATTTTTATATCTAAATTTATATAACACATAATATTCTTAACAAAAAAAAACCGTATCATATTTCATGGACTTTCAAATAAATCTTTGAAACAAACATACAGTTCACATGTTATTACCCGTATATTCAAGTAAAGTTTAGTCTTAAGGAAATGTAGCGGAAGCGGTATTTATGTCTCCCCACAAAGGCTGTCGATGGACGTTAAGTGGCGCAATTGTCTTGAGGTCGTACTAAATAATTATAGTGCATTGTGATGTGTGTTTGCTTCGTGGCCACATACTTACTGATACTTACATACATACTGTAGATGTTTAGTACGGTGTATGTAAAATTCGTTTATGCAACCCTTGATTATATTATTTACTCTTATATTCTCACAAAACTCAAATGTTGGTATAATCGTTTACATATAATTTTGTAATGAAGCAAAAGTACCAGGGATCGTCCAATGGTCAAAATGTAACTGAATATGATATTTTTTTCACGTTGACATATTTGAACGTTTACCAATCTTCACAGGTGTAGCGAGTTAAGTATATGTTATTAACTGAAAAAACGACTAGAGTGAATTTGTTAGGATTTTACTTTTCATACGTCAAATATTAATAATATACTAAGAAACTACAATGCTACGATTCTACGACGCTACGCAGCTACGACACTACGAACTATGTCGCTACGAAGTTACGACACTACGAACTATGTCACTACGAAGCTACGACGCTACGCCAGACAGAAATTCTGTTAGAAGACCGTAAATAAGACAATTTGATTTAACGATAAGGAAAAATACATTAAAAAAAATTCTGAACACCGCTTCATATAGTACGTTTCTTGCATAAAGCAATTTCTCGTTTTTTAATAAAATAAAAACCATTCAATATATTTTATTGAACACCATATTTCAATATTTATTCTTTCAATCATGATTATATAAACAAAATTTAGAAATGAACGTCATATTATTTATTCCATAAATCATAATTTTTGTTAGCATTCATACACACTGAACAAACAACAAATATATTATAAAATTATGCCTAATGACTTGAACCTCGAATAAATAGATATTAGAAGTCATTGACCATTTCACGGTCAAATTTTGATCATTATCATAATTAATGTATGTAAGTTGTATTTGAATAACTAAGTTCTTGAATATTTTTTAATGAGAAACGTTTAATTTGGTAGTCGAATAGTTTATGCTCCCAACAGAGTATACAAATGGTAATACAACGTATACCCGTAAATAGAAAAAAAAAATTATTATATAAGATACTTTATTTTTACTAGCATATTCGAAATTTCTAAGGAATTCAAAAACAAATAGGTTACAAAAATCCATACTATTAATATTATAAATGCGAAAGTAACTCTGTCTGTCTGTCTGTTACTCAATCACGCCTAGACTAATGAACCAATTTTCATGAAATTTGGTATGGAGATATTTTGATACCCGAGAAAGGACATAGGCTACTTTTTATCCCTGGAAAATGACACAATCCCGGAAATCTCACGGGAACGGGAACTATGCGGGTTTTTCTTTAACTGTGCGGGCGAAGCCGCGGCCGGACACCTAGTAGAAAATAAAAGCACAAAATACATAATTTATCAAAAACAGGTCATCGTTTATAAATAGAGCCTTCTGAAAATTCATTCATTTTCATTAATATCAAGGCTGTAAGTAAACATTATTCATGGAAAAACGATGTATTTATAACAAAAGAAAGATCTTTTCTTTTGAAAGAACAATCTTACGCAATACTAATACATACATATAAGGGCTCTTTGAAATTTTGTAGAACAATTTGTTTTTTTTATTACATTGTAAAAGCGTAAGCACATTAAACAATCTCACACATCACTCTATATTGTTGTATTAATTTTACAAACGTTTATGAAGACTATACATAGAATAACATTAAAAAAGGTAGGTTTCTAAGAACTAAAGGGACTATAAAAATAGAATTTTAGTGAAGGACATTATTTTATTCTGTGAACTTTCTCCTAATCAATAAAATTTTGTTGTAAAAATTTTGTGGCATCACTTTTACTAAAAATTACTGCGTTAAAACGCTCGTAAAGTCGTTCAAAATTACATTACATGCTGATTTCAAGGTTCTTTCAGGCCGGAGCATGTTCATTAACCTTCAAGTGTCAATAACTCTCAAATAGAAATTCTTTGTGCAAATATTTCAACAGTGAACACACTTCAAGTTTATTACAGTAAACAGTACAAATGTTAATGTGTACTCACCCCAATAAAGCTTTTAACCCAGTCAAATTGTATTTGTACGTAAAACTTTGTTGTAGTTGTGTCTGCCAAATATGTTATTTGCTCGAATAATATGGAAACACCTAATTCGTGTCCCTTTTCACAACATGCAGAACCGCTATCCTGCTTATTAGTTACTGGAGTGAGGGGGACGGAAACTGTCATGTCGACAAGTTATTAAGGGTGATAGTGTAGGTGGAGAGAAGCGATATAGAGATAATGTACATTTAATTTTAGATTAGTTTTCATGTAATAAATTTCGTAATTTATTAAAATATGTTACATCCAAATACTTTCATAACTATATTGTTACTTAATAGTAGAAAAAAAGATTTGGAAATTTCTGTTTATATTAGAGTAGCTAGTAGAACTGCCTACTTTAGCGTTGAAGAAATCTTCAAAATTTCATCTTTTTATTACCGAAACTTAAATGTTTTTGGTATGTACAAACCACACGATTCAAAATTGTATGTAATAATTTTCACACCTCTTTTTTCTACATCCGCATATTCACTCTTAAAAATATTTCAATGATTTCGCTTGCATCTGCCACTGGTTGAAAGCCCTAACCACCTCGCTGAATAGCACATCTGACGCTGAGTCGAAATTTTCCTAACAAGATAGGACAAGTCCGGCCCTCATACGCCTACGTTAATTTTGTATATTATATTTGAAATTAATTTTCAGCTTATCGCCTGCGAACTTTCCAAACAGATGTCGGATACACTTATCTACCGGATTAAAGCGTAATTGACGAAAACATTTGAACAATAAGTGCTTTCAGAACATCCCCCCAATTACATTAGCGCAACTTCATAATTTATTAGTGAGTTTTCAGATACTTTCTAATTAACAAAACAGTGCAAAACAAACAACACAAGTGACTTTATAAAGGCACCGAATTCATTAACAAAACTACGTGTGATATTTAGAGTTCCGACACATGTAAAATTAGTTTAATTTAGACAGCACTCTGAAAATGAATAAAAAAAATATTGTGGAGTAGGTATAGAAAAGAGCGTGTCTGCCGAGCATACGTGTCAGAAGTTAAACTTCTTTAGCAAATTTCAAAGATATAAAAATAGTCTCCTTATTTCGACGGTATTGCCGATATTGAAATTTTACTCTCAAAAATCAAACATCTTTCATTTGTATCCCCTAGACACGATTAATGGGCATATAAATTCCATATAATGATAAAACAAGCAATACTCTTTGATGTAAAACAATTTGAAAGAACAAAACGATCTCAGAGCTATCGCGTAACAAGTATACAACTGCATTATTCATTCACAGCAGTCTTATGAGCATTATAGTTGAACATTTGATCATATTACCAAAGCCAGTAACAATTGATACAAAGCAGAACAATTACTCAAATTATTGCACGCCACAGTCGCAGCAAGTTTGATACTCGACATTCTACACTACGGTATTCTTGTTCAACTAACAGGCTATAAATTTGAAATGTCTTAGCACAACTATGCGCCGTATAAACTGTTTTGCCAATGGATGATGAAGAGCCAATATACAATTACTCGCACAATCGGTTTGTGAATTATTTGGAGAACAGATCTAGGTGAATTCGAACTCGATAGTGTTTATATATTAGACTTTATAAGTAGCTTTTCGATTTATTCATATAAGACAAGCACAGATTTTAGAATATTATTTTATTTGACAATTATTGACTAGCTTTCCATTGCGTCCTGGAAGTCAAATAAAAACCCCGCATTGTCCCTTTTCTGTTTGATTTCCGGGGTAAAACCTATCCCATGTCCTTTGTTAGAGTTAAATTCACATTTATAATTTTCGTTAAGATTAATTATAGACTATTTAACAATTATTACCACATTTATATACAATTTCAACCAAATATACGTGACTAGGAAAAACAACCAATGCTACACGAGCAAGATTGTGATATATAATCTGATTAATCTAATATCTAGTGTGTATTCTGCACGGAGTGTTTGACTCCACCTAATGGATTAAAATGCATTGATTCCAATGCAGGCTACAATGTTGTTTATTGTTATTTTCTACAATTGTAGAGAAACCATCTATTTAGAAAATAGTAGGGGTATTTACTAGATTACTATAGGATTAACTATTAAAAAAATAGTTAGTCCTATAATAGTAGTTTGTAAATGTATAAAAAAATTATGAAGTAGGTCTTGAATAAGTTCGTTGCACGAAAAAAGTATTATGAAACATCTGTCATTTCGTTTGCACATAGATATTCAATATTAGATCAAATTCAAACAGAAAAAGGTTGAACTATTTAAATTGACTACCATTTTCTTTCTTAAAGTAACTCATTCTTTACCAACTCAATAGGAAGAAAAACGAGGACTTAGTAAAAGAAAAATTGCCTATATTGAAGTTAAAGCAGCCCGCCATTGCTGTGAATAAAATCGATTCAGTAATTTTAAAATTGCAGTTCATGCGGCACAGTAATAGGATTCTACATTTTAAATTATTCAACAATATATTTTACGTTATGATATAAGGTATTGTGAATTAGAAAAACGAATTTTTTTTCTTTCTCTTCTTTCATTTTTATATCAATATAATTTTATGTCTCAATGAACCATAATTATTAAGCCAGGATTTTTTTTATAGTGGGGAAATCTTCCAAAGATACCCACGGCCCCCGGGGAAGGAGCCGAGGGTTATTTCGGATTCTTACCGACTAAAACCCCACTGTGTTCCGACGAGGCGCGCAGTTAGCCGGGGCCGCGGAGGATACAACAACCTTATCGTTGCCTACAAACACAAAATTGTACACTTTCTCCTTATAATCATAATTGAGTTTCATTAAATAAAAAACAATACAATAGATGAAAAATGTGTAAATGAAAAGTTGTGAAAGACACAATATGTTCAAATACATCAAAACTTTTTACGAAACAGGTAACAACGCCTAACACATAAAGGAGAGTACTTGATCCACTCTATCTGTTCTTGATTATTCAAGTAACGGAATCGCTTCAAATTTACATTTCAAGATTGAGTCGTATTACAAACCAACTCGTGTTTCGGGTACCTAAGAATTTAGGTCGAGCGCTTTAAGTTTATAGCTCTTATAAATATTAAGAATGATGAACGATGTATTGTATCGAGTTTAGTGTTGAACGATTTTGAAATAAGGTTCATTAGTTGTGTTCTTACTTTGGAAGATAATTCATGTTTACGATAGACCTTGCGATAGACGTATTTAGACATAACATCTACAAATACAATGAGCAAGAAAGTTCGACAACATGTGACAATATGTGCCAATCCGCATTTGGTTTGCTGCATTACGGCGCGAACGTTAATAGAAGGCCTGTGTTCCTGCAATGGAAGCATATATGGGTTGTTAATAGTGATTATTATAGGGCAATTATCAAATTCCGCAACAGGAATTTTCACATACTCAAAAATTAATAATAAATTACGTGTTACAAATTCACTACTGTCAATATGAAAGTTAATTATGAAGAAGAAATAATGAAAAACTTCATCGTCGAAAGAAAGGCAAAAACTCTTGACCTATCAACCCTCACCTGCGAGCGGCCAAGGCTACCCGTTCGTTCCGATAAGATCGACTATTAACTTTTTCAGCATTAATTAAATCTCGCATAATTGGATCGATTTAGTATAACCCAGCTACTTTCATTCTTATTAAGCTTTTGTTTTAACCCTTTTTAATGATTGCGGGGTTGATATCTACGTCGTTTCCAGAAATGAAAATTACTTTCATAATTGAATTGTATTTTTATTATTCCTTTATGTTACGGTCCAAAATCATTATATGATATGGCTGGTATTGAGCGTTGATTTTAACTAATGTGCTAGGTTGTGTAGGAAGCAAAACATACGTTACGAATACAGAACTTAACGTCGTTTTTGAATACAGCTGATGAAGATGGTTTAAAATTGAAACTGATAAAAACTTATTTATTCGTAATAATAACAGCATTTTTGAAGTGCAAAATACATTCAAAAGTATAAAGACCACATTCATATTTGGCATTACTGGCCGATGTAAATAATAATGATTGTATATTAAAATATGTTTTTCGATTCGGTAATTCCTGGTAAGGTTTTCAATAAAACACAGAGTATGTTGAAAATTGTATACACGTATAACGCAAAATTTACTTTTTGGAAAATTAAATCCTATAATCTGGTGTTACTGTAGGTATAAATTACATTTATGTAATCATTTTAATTTTCATTATTTTAATTAAATAGATAGTTATAGTGATTATGGTTTTTTAAAATATTTTTTTTATATCTGTATTTGTAGCACTAACTGAAACATTTATAACAACTTACACTTCATTGTAGCGTCTATTTAACTATGGTTCTTCTATGCCATGAATTTGAGTTCATTCGATACTATATTTTAATTCAATTATTTTTCCTTTTTCACAAACTAGAGCTATACGGTATACCTACTGATTAATATCTAATATCTGAAATAAATCGTAAGCGTAAACGCCAAACTTAAAATAGGTCAGACTACACAAAATTGTAACGTATCCATTATTCAAAAGCAACATTCGACAAACACTAAGAGAATTCCAATGTGTAAACACCTAGTGATGTTTAATATTCGGTATTGACAAATTGCACGTTTCTAGTCGATTGTTGAAGTAGTTATTCACTTACTTGTTTTCATCACAATTCAATGTTAAAGTGAGAAAATATTAAAATATAAATATGTGCAAAAACATTATTACATCGTATACAATTCTACAACCAAATGATCTTTTTATTTTTAGTTACATCTTTATTTATACCAATGGTAATCATTGGGCTTCTAGCTGTCACTAAATAGAAACTTTATGTTTGTAAATGTAGACCAAAGGATTTTTCTTGTTCTTGTTTAAGAAAAATGTATCAAACCAGTTTGGTACACAAATAAATTGAATACATAATTATTAGCATAATACATTAATGCACTGTAGGCTATTTTACCTGATAGGCAGGTATCATGCAAGTGAAACTGGGGGGCCTTAACTCCATATGTATAATAAATCAATGTAACTATAAATAGATACATCTCAAAATATTTATGAATAATAAAGGTTGGGTTCGAATCCCGTAAAAACGGCTCAATGGATTTGAATATCATTTAGGGCACAGGTTTTTATAACCTGGAATTGACACGTAAACGCACGGAAAATATTCAACCCAAAAGGAGTGAGGTTTGTAACTATGGAAATGCAGATAATAATAAAATATATTTGTGTTACATAAAAATACACGAACAAGTTTCTGTGAAGCGATGATTGATAAAATGCACGCGAATACTGCCAATTATCTGTTGTTTAAAATACATCCATTAAACCCGCTAAATATCCGGTATCCGCAACCGATCCGGATACTTAGTAGTCGATACATCACTTCTCTAAACAGCGCGCCAATTATAAGGCGGTGCGATCGTTTCGGATGCTAATTCGACAGTCCCTTGAATAAATTGAGCAATCTACGAATTTATCCCCATTTGGCATCTTAAGCTGCCAGTCTAAGAGACGGGTGTATAATTTCTAATGTCATTAAATATATTAGGTTGAACTTCGGCGCAATATTCTTAAGCGATTCTATATTGTAAGGCAGCTTACACAATAATTTTATTTGATATTGTCAAAAAAATATTAAGCTATTGCATAGCTTGCCTTGAGCGCGGGGACTGAATCCAGAAATTGCGTAACGAAAAACCTCACGCTCCCCACTCCGACAGGCACGGAAGTGTGGCTTGAAGGCATGCTATGCATGCTAGGCATGCTATGCAATAGCTTTACCGCGGCAGTCCCCGAGTGCCATACCTACGTATTTTTTTTTGTATTTTACATAAACTTTCTAAATTGAGAACACACATCTAATTTTGAAGCTTCTGAATATATAAAGTGAACTTTCGTCATTGTACATGCCATTTATTTGTTTAACTGAAGAAAACTATTCTGCTTTTTAAAAAAGCACGTAGAAGCCGCCGACGCATTTATTTCTTTTTTGTTGAGTGAACCACCTCTCAATTTTATTTCAACTTCTTAATCTCGCTATCACTAAGCGATTTTTTACGACAACTAAAGCTATAAAAGTCATACTTTTTAAATTTACACACATGCGTGAAAAAAGTAATAAAATTAGGGCAAAAACTTTGAACTCTTTTTTAACCACAAAGCAAACGTGGGCGGAACCTTAATTTCAGCTGAACAATAATTTATTTAATCAACGGAATTGAATTTTAGGACATTTTGTAATTCTACTTTTTAATCAACTTTTTTCTCTCGACATAAATTGGAGGGTGGTTTTCGAAATTAGTCATACAGATGTTTCATTTCTTTAGTCTGTAACGTAAATATTTTAGGTTATATTTATATGGATAAAATTAATATTGCGTATCTGTATAATTATTATTATGTGTTCTGAATATAATTCAGAATTATACAAAAAAGAATTTTCTTCTCTTCTTTGTTTAAGGTCCCACCCAATAAAGGAAAATTAATGTATTTAAATAAATTAAGATTTATGTTGTAAGTATATACTTGAAAGTTTTGAGTAGGTTTATTTCATGTATATTCAATGAGTTAGCAATGACAGCTTAACAGACAGATACCAACCTATTTACAATATTACTTCGTCATGAACTGTTAATCCACATCTCAGTCCTAAATCTTCAGCTCGAATTCACATCACTCCTCAGTTGTTTTCTTTATAAAATGTATTTGTACAAACGAACAATATAAATCTCGATTTACACAATTCTTGTTTCCAACTCACGCGCTTATTGCTCCACATTAACTTCACAAAACATCATAAAGGCGATAGAAGTTTCTTCAATCCCTGTACATACGTAGATAAAAGGTCTTTACATGAGTGTGCGAATAAGATTATGAGAAATACGGATTTAAACCGTCGTGAGTCGCATGCAAACTGCTAATGTCATAATACGCGATTATTGTACACGAAGTTTATTTAACATTTTCACTCGCACTTCCCTTTAAATGTTTTTGTTTGTTGAGATCACTCGTGCTATATAAATGAATGGTGTCGTGGATCTTAAGGCTGGTTGCAGAGCTAGACCGACCGTCAGTGCGTACGTCAGTCGCGCTTGTCTTATGTATGGAAATTCATAAAACCTTTCATAGCTAGACCGACCATACGCACGCGTATTGTCATACGCATTAGTGTAAAGTCATACAATTGTTGATGCGTATCGTCAGGACCGACGGTACGCACTGACGGTCGGTCAAGCTCTGAAACCAGCCTAACGGGAAGTTGACTCTACAACGAACAACTTTTAATAGGAATTAACGCTTTCTTGTGAATTTTGAGGATTGGATAACTGTAGCTTTTTCCTCGTCCATAAAAAATATTTTATTGATAGTCAGTGCGCGTAGGTACTCATGAAATTAGAGATTTCAGATTTATCCTTAATCCGTTCAACCATTTGGAACTGAATAACAGACATATATTGTATCATAGATAGATAGATACATTTATACTTAAAAAAATGTTTTTGATTGTTTGTTACGTTTACATTCATAAGGAATCAATTTAATTAGAGGTTTGGTGAAACATAACGGGCTAATTTTTATCCACGATACCATTAAGTATGGAGAAAATACTGAGGCCTTCATCTAATCTACCAAAAAATAGTCACAAAGTTATCACAATGAAGAAAAAAGCTCTACTACTTGCATATTATTATATTATATGTGGTTCTTGCGTGCATAGCATTCTTCACCATAAAAAAAAACTATATTAAAACGTAGCTTTGATAAGCTTATCAGGTACAGGCTCATATCTCTGAATAAACAAAGGATTGTTAAAATAGGCGTTTTATATTATGCGAGTCACGCAACTCAACGCATTGTCATGGAAAGGGAACGCCTTACAAGCGTTACCTACATACTACATAGCTGTGGCTTTTGGTTGTTGACTTGTTATTTATTTTGCTAATTGAAGTGTTATTTAACGTCAAGGGCCTTCGTAAAGTTAAAGTTTTTCGGTGCTTAGTTAAATAAATTACAGTTGCAGTTATAGAGCTTTTTGATACTAAAACCGGTAGGAAAATACAGTCCAAATATATTTGTATAAGAATTAAGAACTTTCAGTAGTAGTCTCGATGACATGCTACATTGCAATATTATAATAAATTGCCATTGATATGGTTTTTGAACAATAAATTCATTGTAGCATGTTATAATTGGAAAACTAAAAGTAGTAAGGATACAATATGCATATTAAAGGAAACTAATAATCGAGCAAAAGAAACAACCAAAGATTAACGATAAACTTACAACCAACGATTAAATCCAAGGAAAAATGACTTGAGAATTATACATAGTGAGTACATAATGAAAACAATAATAGTTATATTATTATGATATGGTTCAGAAACACAGTACTTATAAGGATATTGAATAACTAGAAGTGTTACTATTATAGCATCGTTTGATATCTTATTCAAACATTGCAACGGAAATAGGAATCTAACTGAAGGATGTTATTTCTATCTAATATCGATAGAAGCATCGCATACCAATTTATATCGCACGATAAATTGGAAAGCTTTCGAAATATAGTTGATATGTTAGTTAATTTATTTATAAACTAGCTTTGCTCCGCGGTTTTACCTGCAGTGCTCTGCTCTTGTTGGTCGTAGCGAGATGATATTATATAGCCTAGCCTTCATCGATAAATGGGCTATCTAACACCGAAATAATTTTTCAAATTAGACTAGTAGTTCCCGAGATTAGCGCGTTTAAACAAACTCTTCAGCTTTATAATATTAGTATAGATTTTATTTATGTTCTAGTCAGAAATTACTCGAGACTAGTGGAGTAATGGAATTTGTATTGAATAAAAAATATTCTCAGACATTTCATAAAACGCCGTCTATTCTGAGAAGCGTTCTATGATGAAAAGTGTAAAATTTTCTAATGAATAATCTTTTTATTAAATAAGAATTTCAAACGTAATACTATTTGATGTGTGTGTGTCTATGACACTCGCAACACCACATACAAAAACTTTTGGTAAGAAAGTAGCTAACAGATACCCTCGATATTTATCTATTTCTAAATTCAAATTCAGCTGTCTGTTAATAGTTATACGAAATATTATCTATCTATCTATCTATCTATATAAAAATGAAACCCGTTTCGCATTGTCACGGCATCACGTGTGAACGGGTGGACCGATTTCGATAATTCTTTTTTTATAATATTCCTTGAAGTACCAAGATGGTTTTTATGGAAAGAAAATATAAACATGTACCACGGGCGAAGCCGGGGCGGACCTCTAGTAGATTATAAAATGGAGCAGTTGGGCTTTTTGTTGTTAGTTATCTTACCCATACAGAAAATGAAAAGAGATAGAATATTACTTCATAGATATGGAGTTTGGGATGACAGTGTTAGGAAGGATAAATTATTTATTAAGGTATGAATTTATTGACTGACTCCATTACAAAAGAAAATAATTAAGTCTTAAACATACAAAAATAATATCTATTAATGCTACGTCACTTATACCTCTGTATCGTATATTTCATAAAAAGTCACGTGAAGGCTTCGATGATATAGGTCAGTTTTATAGGTTGAAAGCTACTTGTTATTAATTAAAAGATAATTATTGACGTCCTAGATTTTGTCGGAGAACTGTTTGAGGCAGATTGTAGTATTTATGAATGAAACATTGTTGTAGTGAGTGTAATATTTCAATTTTCAATGTTGGTATAATATAAATTAACCTATACAATCAAAGAAATACATTGTAGTAGTAGTAAGTAGTAAGTACCTCTAAATATTTTGTAAATATAGCTGCTCTGGAGCAACACAGAAAGAATAAGCTTTTTGATATTAGTACTACATTTTCATCTGATTGTTTTAGAAATAATATATTTATTAATTTACTAGGTTTCCGCCCACGGCTTCGCCCGCGCAGTCAAAGAAAAACCCGCATAGTACCCGTTCCCATGGGATTTCCGGGATTGCATCATTTTCCCGGGATAAAAAGTAGCCTATGTCCTTTCTCGGGTATCAAAATGTCTCCAAACCAAATTTCATGAAAATTGGTTCAGTAGTTTAGGCGTGATTGAGTAACAGACAGACAGAGTTACTTTCGCATTTATAATATTAGTATGGATAACTTCTAAGTTACACAAAATCGAACAATTACTTCCTTAAAATAATATTTAAAAGTGTAACTGTGTAAATGCAAAATAGAGATATCGTCGATGTATAGAAAAACTGTAAAGCATTAATTGTTGTTACTATGCAAGAATGAAAGAAAAATACAACACCGTACGGCGTACATACCGACATTTGCAGGCTGCAATAAAAATGGAATTAGCCACGACCCGGTTATACGAACCAGTGAAAGAAAATTCTACTAATATTATAAATGCTAAAGTTTGTATGTATGTATGGATGTTTGTTACTCTTTCACTCGAATAATACTGAACCGATTACAATGAAATTTAGCATACACATAGGTAGTAACTTGGATTAACACATATTCCAGAAATCCTACAGAAACGGGAACTATGCGGGTTTTCTTCGAAAACGCGAGCGAAGCCGTCGGAAAGCTAACTAAATAATTGTAAATTATATCGCAGCGAAAAACCTTACAAACAACAAACCCATTTGTATACAAAAAAATGAGATTAGGAATGACCCATTTGCTCCATAATCCCCCCTAAAATTACACCTGCACCAGACGTCGAACTAATGCACGATGCCTGCTTTTAATATCATAGAACAAGTGAGAGGCGTTCGGAAACTTCAGTTTTAATCTGGAACGTACAATAAGAACATACTTTCTGAACTAAAAGTTCATCAAGAAGTTCGGACTTTGAAGGTGCTCTAATTTGCTAAGTAGGTTATATCTAGGTAATAGCCGACGACTTGTAAAATACAAGATAGGAAGAAGCACTAAATAACATAAATAAATAACGACGTGTGGCACTCGGGGACTGCCGTGGTAAAGCTATTGCATGATTTGCCTTCAAGCCACACCTCCGCCCGTCGGAGTGAGGAGCGTGAGGTTTTTTCGTTACGGAATTTCTCGATTCGGTCCCCGCGCTCAAGGCCCGCGATAGAAGCTATGCAATAGCTTAAAAATGCTATTTTTCGTACATGTATTTGGAATTATATTAATCTATACTATTTATATTGTATATAATATTATAAAGCTGAAGAGTTTGTTTGTTTGAACGCGCTATCTCGGGAACTACTGGTCCGATTTGAAATATTCTTTCAGTGTTATCTAGCCCATTTAATGAGGAAGGCTAAAGGTTTTATATCACGCTAAGACCAACAGAAGCGGAGTACTACGGGCAAAACCGCGGGCACAGCTAGTTTAAAAAAATGTAATACTCGTTCTATTCACTTTACTGTTTTAAATTCAACAATATTCCACAACCAAAACGTATCATAGCAAGATAATTCCGCAATTCGCGATTCTCTTATATCTTGCACACGCGTTTATCCCGGACATTAACATGGCATCTCCCTATCATGAATATTTATATCAACGCAGCATCAATGCTCTGCGATATTTAACACGCAGCCTCCGTGCCTGCTAATGTTGAACAAACCAACCTCAAGCTTATTCTTAAACAAAATAAACACTGGAAGCATTTTGAAGACAAGTACAAAGGCAAAATATATAATTTCATTAATAAATACGACGAAAAATCTATTTATTATTAAGGTTTGAAGACAGAGTCTTTAAATGTTTAACAAGGTAGAAAGATAAAGAATAAAAATGGAACAATAATCAAATTATGTGAACAAAGTGTCAGCATCAGGCTTCCCTTTTCTTATTTTTACAATAAAATATTTTAGGCTTTCACGGCAACGATACGTGAAGAGATGAGACATTATCTTTTCCTTTAATATGAATGAAACCTTATGTATGATGAGCTTAATTACTAATGAACAAATTACAAATAATATTTAAGGGACTTGAGTCTGTCTTAATGTTCATTGATATGAATGAATGAATGAATGAATGTATTTATTGCCACAATAATTTGGATACAAAGAAACTTAAAATCTACTTAACCTAATAACAAAATTGAAATAAAATAAAATAAAAAAAAAAACAAGAAAATAATAAAAACGTGTTTTTGTGGCAAAAGGCCTAGACTCAGCTATGCTGTTTGACTCGAGAGTACTACAGCTATATGCTTTATTATTTATACAGTCAGTTACCTAATTACATTTTAGCTTCCATGATACCTTATTTACTGCGTTATTTTGTCCAACGTGAAATAACGTAGGTATCTCTCAGAAACTATTTATAAATGAAAATAATTTACCTAGTCATGGAATATTAATTTAATTTTAAATTCCCCGTACCCATGCGTTTATATTATGACGTTAGATGTATAAAATAAACATGCTGTGTACATTTACTATTTCACAGAAGCAGCAAATACTTTCAATATAGAATAAACCACACGATTTAATAGAAACGAATTTATAATTTCCCAACTCCTATCTATAATTTCATCACCGACCCGTGTATCTCAATCTTCAATTCCAATACTTTTCCGCTCCAGTAATTTAAATCCCGAGCGTATTTAAAATCAATATCCGAACTAAACCAATCCACAAAATCGGAACACGGTAAATTCCAGCGCTATTTTATCAACAGCACAGATAGCACTGTGTCACACAGAGCGCCGCTTAACGTTCAACTGTCCAATCAAAATGAAATAGCATCGACCAGTTGGAAAATGCCCAGATAGATGACGAAGCAAAAAATCAGCGAACAAACGTAGTCCCTAAGGAGGAGAGGTTAATAGATTTCATTAATTAACCCGTTCAGTGAGCCGGGTGATTGCAGCGCTATCCCGAGATAAAAAGTGACAATTCGGTCCCGGATTTCGGATACGTTTTTACGTATGGAACGACACGAGTTGCCCGGTTAGAATTTGTTTCTGTTTTTCCTTATCTAAAGCCGCGAAACTAATGCGTTTGTAATTCTGGCTTGGATTTATGTTACGATTGGATTTGGGACTTTATTTTTTCTAGGTGTATTAATTTTGGCTGAGTGTAGTATACGATCTACAAAAATTTAACTCTTATTATTTATTTTAACAAATTCTTTCGAAGTTATCGAATTTCTATAGTTCTGAACTTTTATAATGTAATTTTATTCTAATTTCAATCTTTGAAACGGCAAAGCCGGCATTTTATAAATAAGCAAAGAACATTATTTAATAATTCACAACAAAGCTTTATACCAATAAAACGAGCATCGTAATTTAAATTTCGATGCATATTCCATTCGCACAAATATTAGCAAACAGTAAGCTGGTTAGGTTCTTTAATTTAAAGCAAGCGATGAAAGAAACCTCAAGCTGCTGCAAAGCGAATGGCTGCTTATTTTTTATTGTTCGGCCAGTGGAGAGTTAGCTAAGCGAAATAGCCGTTTGTTAACCGCAGCCAAAGGTCACAAGTAAGGCATTACCAAGCAAAAATAAACTCTAATGTACCTAAATAAAGTCCATTACTCTCTGTCTGCTTTTAAGTAATGTATTTATCCGTATAATGTCGACCGTACGTTAAGTATTGCCTTTTACCTGAGATGAAAATGCGCTATAATATTGAGCTTTATAGCGTATTTAAAGGCTCAATGTAAATTCAATATTACTTTGTACCTAACTTATATGAATTTATAGCTTCTGTTGTTACGCCTGCTTGGTTTAAGATTATATTATTTAAATCATATGTTGGTTCGAATGTATGTGTACCCAAAATAATTTGCTACAATATAAATAACTTTTTCATGATTTTATCACCATGACCAATAAATTCTAATATCTCTATAAAAAGAGAAAACTCAATGTAACACTTTAAGAATACAGTATTCACCTTATTAATGTGACATAATAATTATTATGCAATCTACATAATTTTTTATATGAACATAGATGTTTGCTCTGTGTCTGGGTGTGAATTATCTGTATTATAAGTATTTATTTAAAATTATATAAGTATGTTTATCACCCATCTAGTTTCCATAACACAGGCGAAAGCTTGGTATGGGATCAGATTGTTCCGTGTGTGAAAACTGTCCTGAAATATTTATTTATTTATTGCTATATTTATCTCCCTATTAATTTACTAACTACAGATAAGAAACTGGAACAGCGCTATCACCTCACCAAGTTCATTCTCTGAATCTGTCATTAAAAATGCTCAAGAGGCACATAAATTAAACGTCCAATTATCTACTCGGACTAAAAAAACTCGACCACACTCAAACCAGTCAGCCGTAACGGGTTAAGTTGTAACTACGTCTATTATAAAAAGAGGACGTTCAGCAGAAGGATTTAAATGGACTGCCATTTTTAGTTTTATACGTCCCGAGACTTCAGTGTTAGTTACCGAGTTTTTCACTACTTCCTGGAAGTTAGTGAAACTAAATTTGAATTGCGTAAGTGGGTTTATTTTAACGGGAACTTATGTACATTTGAATGTGGAATATTTATTGTTATATGGCTGGATGAGAGGGTCATTGTTGGCTTTTAGTTGAAATTTTAACTGTATTATATTATGATTCGTTTCCACGAACCTTTCTAGGTTTACAGGTTTGTTGACTGTAGCGTTTGCTCGCAAGTTAATAATAATAATCAATGAAATATCAGCAGGAAGGAAAAGCTTGTAAGAACCAGGAAGGAAAATATAAATGACGTCGCACGAAATACTAATACCAATTTCGCTTAATCTATAAGATGTTTTGTAGTATTTCCTATTTTTTTCCTGTATTAACATTCAATCGTTTAAAGGAATAGAGCAGTACCTTACTTACCAACAATTTCATTGCTACATATTTTTTGATTTAGATAAATTAGGAACAGCTATTCAATTTGCCGCCTAACATAATAAAATCATTGCGTTAAAAGATTCGCAAATTGAACGTTCCCGAGTCAGACTAGTCACAAATCAAGTTGATAAGTTAGGGTTAGTCCACATTTCTTTCCAGTTTCAATTGTAATAAAAATATCGTCTCGTTGTTTGCAATTTTCCCTATTCAAGACACTTTACGTTCCCCGAGCGTCCAATTGTTTCTCAGTGAAATATATGTGTGTATCTGTCATTGTCATTTTAATGAAAACTATCGCTTTTATTTTTTTGTTTGTGCTTCTTGTTGGAAAAGCAATGTGTTCCCGGTTCGCGGTTTTAATAATGAATATAATATTTTATTTTGTTTTTTCGTCGTTAACACGGGATGATCAAAAAGGGTGAAATATAATAATTACTTTTTCGGTGTAATTGTTAAAAAGTTTGCGTGTTTGTGTGTTTATAATGCTTTTTATGTGCAATATTAATTTATTTTATATTTATGATTCCTTATAATACTTTGGTGGATTAATAATTAACTATGTCTCCATCTAATTATTTTATCGCTACGAAATAAATTAAAGGTATTATATTACGGACCCTACTAAGACTGGTACTAACATATGGGTCCGAAAGCTGGGTCTTGAGCAAAAAAGATGAGGATTGCCTGCTGGTCTTCGAACGAAAAATCCTCAGACGAATATTCGGTGCTGTGCTGGAAAATGGACGTTGGAGAATACGGTATAATCATAAGCTTTATGGAATGTACGAGGAGCCGAATGTCATAAAGACCATAAAACTCGGCCGTTTACGCTGGGCCGGACACGTTGCACGTATGGACGACAACAGGGCTCCTCTGCGTCTGCTCGATGGAAAACCAGATGGACGTAGAAATCGTGGAAGACCAAAGCTCCGTTGGTTGGATGGCGTGGAACAGGACTTAAAGACGATAGATGTGAAAAATTGGAGAACCCGGGCAAAGGATCGAGATGTCTGGAAGAAAATACTAGACCAGGCCAAGGCCCACTCGCGGCTGTAGAGCCTCAGATGATGATGATGATGATGATTTTATTACGAAATGTACTCGAGTACAATAACAGCCATTTTTAAACTTTTTAATACATATTATTTGTAGGTAACAGAAACTATGTTACATTATTCTATACATAACAAGCCAATTCACGTGATATCCACAAAAGAAACGACCAGTGGTTATATTACGAAAACATCGATAAATAAATAAAATAAAATAAATAAATAAATATTTCGGGACAATTTTCACACACGGCACGATCTGATCCCATACTAAGCTTTTCGCTTGTGTTATGGAAACCAGATGGTTGATAAACATACATATAAATAACAACACACCCTTTCCACTACATAATCCAAACGGAAGACAACATATTTCTCTACATTTTAACATTCCTGAGTTCATACATTTAGTACAAAACATGTTGAATAATAAAAATCAATGCTAAAAGGAGTAACGTTAAGCCAACCCGTCATCAGAGCAAATCCATTGAAGGCCGCTCTTGTCAGCTTACAATTCCTTGGTATGGTGTGCGAGTGTTCGTACAAACTTAGAACTTTCCCGAATCTGTTCCTCATGTTTAACTCAGATTTCAAATACATTTAAGTGGTAGATTAGTATTGTTGTTTGCTAATGGTAATAATAATGCTATACTAAGCAAAAATAATTATTATTATGAAAGCAAAAACCCAATGCTTAAATTAAATGTGACTAAAATTCTGATCATTACAACGACATTTCATTAGTCAAAATCTTTGGTAGTTCGGGCTGTAGTGCGACTAGTGCCTAAATATATGTATACATACATACTTACATACATTAAAAAAACGAAAACCTCTTTCTTTAACAGTTGGGTAATTAAAGCATTTTTGTGATGAGATGTTTTGTGTAGAATAAAACAATGACTGATATTATATTTGATAAATTGAGACCCATTTATTGTAACTTTAAATAAATTGTGTGTAGATAACTATCGCATCAATTTACAGAACATGGTATCAATAAAAATATAAACACCAGCACGATATCACCTACAGCAAAACACGAATACGATATAAAAAGCTTTAACAAAAGGATTGTAATCGCTCTAAAATAAATGAAGTTTAACTCACAGTGCAAATGGAGTATCCATTTATCTGTAATTGCTAAGCTTTTTTTATCTTTTTAAACAAAACTATAAACTGTTATACAATTACATGTAATTAATATTTTAACAATAAATTCTATAAATTAATGATATCATACTCATTAATTATATTATGTTTTGCCAATGGATACAGTAAGGAGGAGAAATAATAATTCAGCACGGCTTAAATATGTATAATTATTTGTTTGGGTTTAATACATAAATATCTCTATAATATTAGGTATTTATTTACCTGCCTATTCCTACAGAAATAGACATCTAACAGATTAAGACATATAGGTCAAAACACACTAAGATTTATCATACATTATAATTATAAAACAATAACACAAAATCCATTCCCCGTTTCCTTCATTGGCAACATCTCTATACGTAACTTGTAGCACGAACCGTGCCATCAATTGCTATCTTAAAACAATTGTCTATCTCAACGTCACGTCCTATACGAACAGTTGTTTCCAATGTTTGCCCGTAAAACTTACTACGTACTACTCGTACGATGTCTTTCCATCTTCGGTGTATTTTACGACGTTTCTTGGATATTAAAGTTCCATACGTTGTGTAAATTGTTCATGTCTACTTGGAACTAATTAAAAACACGCATTGAAATGGAGGTATAAGAGAACTATAATTGAGTTTTGAAGAGCGAAGTTTTGGAAGTGTTGCAGATTTTTGTGAGGCGTATTTTCGTTGGATACATTTTTAGTGTAATTTTAGATAGTGTTGTTTGTGAAATTAAACTTACTTAGGCTGGAATTGGGTACAGATTTTATCTTATTCTAATTGGAACAGCTGGTTTATATTGTTTGTTATGGCAGAGATTATTCTCATTATTATTCCACAAACGAATTGTTTATACAGGGTGGCCCGTTTACAGTGGTCCAAAAATTTTTTTCAGCTTGAGAGCATCATGAGTAATCATTTAAAACAAACTTTAGTTAAGCGAAAACTTATGGTTTAGAAATTGTGAATTTTTTTTTAAATAATCCGAAGTTTCAATGTTTTTGTCACAAAACTACTCTGATATGAAAACTACTGGACCGAATTAAATGAAATTTGGTATAGGTATAGCGCAATAACCTACCTATCGCGCTATAGGCTCATCTTGTGTAAATAATTACACTGCATTTTTTTATTTTAACTTTTTCTGTAGTTTTTTGAATTTCTCGGCAAAATGTCGATTTTTCGAAAAAATCCTGTGAAAAAAAAATGTACCACCAAGGTTTTGCTGGTACTGCTAAAAACTTCCTTAACATAAGGTTATTCTTTACACAAAAAATCATAGTTGTCCTTCGATTGTTACATCTTCAAAAACAATATCATGTGCATTCAACACATGAAAATCGAAAAATTACGAAATTTACCATAATTCAATTTTAATCATTTGGCACGGCCAATTTTTGGTTAAAGAACCATTTATTGCCATAAAAGTCGTTACAAATCAGTATTCACATGGCTATAAAAGTTAAAATGAATGAAATAAAATTTTTACCTGCTAGCCAAGATAACTTTACTTTATTCTAATGTCAATTTATTGAGTTTTTTTTTTTTTGTTATTTAGTTTTTAGGTTTAAATCTTAATGAAAGGTTTGGAGAATCAATAAAACAACATAAATATTAATTAACATATTGTTTATTTTTAACAAAAGGTTTTCGAAATGCCGTCCGCCTTTCGCTAAACATAATCTGCATCTGCGTAAGAAAATTTATTCGCAGCCTATTAAATGGCTGCCGGCTTTCTTTAATGGCTGTTATAGCCACTTGAATTTTCCTCCAATTCTTGCTCCGATGTGCTCTCCCGTGCGTACACAATCTCCTTAATGTATCCCCAAATGAAAAAATCAACGGGGTTCAAGTCGGGTGAACAGGCTGGCCAGTGGATGGTGCCACCGCGACCGATCCTCCTCTCCGGATAGGTATGAACCTATGGTATTAAATGGTATAATACCATAAACTGGTATACAAATATGAATGAATGTATAATGTATAATGAATTTATGGTTATTTATAGGCATAAATTCAAATGGCTATAACAGCCATTAAAGAAAGCCGGCAGCCATTTAATAGGCTGCGAAGAAATTTCTTACGCAGATGCAGATTAGGTATGTTTAGCGAAAGGCGGACGGCATTTCGAAAACCTTTTGTAAAAAATAAACAATATGTTAATTAATATTTATGTTGTTTTATTGATTCTCCAAACCTTTTATTAAGATTTAAACCTAAAAACTAAATAACAAAAAAAAACTCTATAAATTGACATTAGAATAAAGTAAAGTTATCTTGGCTAGCAGGTTAAAATTTTATTTCATTCATTTTAACTTTTATAGCCATGTGAATACTGATTTGTAACGACTTTTATGGCAATAAATGGTTCTTTAACCAAAAATTGGCCGTTCCAAATGATTAAATTGAATTATGGTAAATTTCGTAATTTTTCGATTTTCATGTGTTAATGCACATGATATTGTTTTTGAAGATGTTACAATCGAAGGACAACTATGATTTTTTGTGTAAAGAATAACCTTATGTTAAGGAAGTTTTTAGCAGTACCAGCAAAACCTTGGTGGTACATTTTTTTTTCACAGGATTTTTTCGAAAAATCGACATTTTGCCGAGAAATTCAAAAAACTACAGAAAAAGTTAAAATAAAAAAATGCAGTGTAATTATTTACACAAGATGAGCCTATAGCGCGATAGGTAGGTTATTGCGCTATACCTATACCAAATTTTATTCAATTCGGTGCAGTAGTTTTCATAACAGAGTAGTTTTGTGTCAAAAACATTGAAACTTCGGATTATTTAAAAAAAAAATCATAATTTCTAAACCATAAGTTTTCGCTTAACTAAAGTTTGTTTTAAATGATTACTCATGATGCTCTCAAGCTGAAAAAAATTTTTGGACCACTGAAAACGGGCCACCCTGTATATACTTTTATTGTTTTAATGTATTTAACATTATTTAATAAACGTTTTATAAATTATTATACATAAGTCATTACTAAGTTTAACATATTTATTAACTAATTTACAAGCTAAATTCTAGAAATAATGTTAAAACTTCTCTTTGTTATATTTTGCAACATTGTGCAGATGTTTATGATTCTATAAAATACAATGCCAAGCAAGCTGCTTTCATTCTTTTTCACACATAATTGAATGAACGCAAGAGTATTGCCACTTGCCAGCCATTTTGGAATCAAAGTCTGAAAATAATACGGTAGCGATAATTGCCACGCGTACAGTACAAGAACAGCGCACTCTAATTAGCACGTCAATAGCTCGCAGCGTTCAATGCATTTGCAAAAAATAATGTCCAGGATATTAACTCTGTTATATGCAAGTCTAAGATCCGAACATAAGGCGAAATTCAACGGCGTAATAATAGAATGAGACCAATTTTATAATAAATTTAGTCTATTAAAAAATGTATTAAAAATGGGTTGACTGGGAAAATCCTGGACAGGACATTTTTAATGAATTAAGTAAAAAAAAAAACATTTTTTTTAATTAATTGCAGTATCAAGATAATAAAAAAAATATAATAGATTTAAAGTATGAAACCTACAGTCAATCAGTAATGTGCAGTCATAGTCGTTTTCTAATATTTACCGGGACAAACGGCTAGGTTGGCAGGTATAAACACTAAACAGGTATGTCGGTACCAGTTATTTTCACTTGATAGGATGATGAAAAAAAAATTATGTCAGCACTGTTTTATTACAAAATTGTTTTATTATGTAAGGTGGTGCCTCGGGAGAGGATTGAAACTCTAGGACTGCTGGATGAATACTGTTTATTTTAAATGAAACATGCCTTATTTAATAGATATAAAACTAGGTTACACGTGTATTATACTTGATATTATTATAGTTTAAATTTATTCACTAGGTACATCTCATCTCCACCGCAACAAAAAAAATAAAATAAATATGAACAATTTATTTTATTTTAGCTTACATACTACCACTTATCACTTATGTTAATACAATACAATGTCATAATATTATCATAATTATTTCCATTACAAACTAAATAGAACATAATATTATAAACTCTTAACAAAATTATTAGGTAATTGGTTCAAAATACATTTTTGTTCTGTTTTTATGAATAACATAGTTTTTATTATCTTTAATTATTTCTACATTGGGTGAACATTCCCTTACTACTTTATATGGACCTAAATATATGTTTTGAAACTTATTACCTGTTTCATTTTTTATTAAAATTAAATCATTCGGTTTATAAGTAACCGGATTAATATTACGATCATACTTTTCTTTTCTTTTCAATTTACTAGATATAAGATTTTCTCTCGCCTCTTTTTGTGACGTCTGTATTCTAAATTTGAGTTCTAAAGGATAATTATCAAAATTGTACAAAGGCTCAACTTGTGCAGATTGCAAATTTGATGGTAAATTACATTTTTTACCGAATACCAACTCATAGGGAGTAAACTTGGTCTCTGTATGTACCGCAGTGTTATAGGAAAAACACCAAAATGGAAGCCACGTGCTCCACGCTTCTGGGTGATTTCCTGTCTGTATTCGCAAGTAGTTACCCAAATGTTTGTGCGAATTCTCTAAGGCACCGATACTCTGATGGTGATATGCGGTTGACTGCAGCTTGTTAATATGCAAAAGTTTACAAACCTCTTTCATTGTGTCCGATAAAAACTCCGTACCTCTGTCAGTAGCAATTTCCTTCGGGATACCATACCTGAGAATCCAATTGTTAACAAAGTTCCTAGCTACTTCACTCGACCTTTTTGACGTTAAAGGATAAGCCTCGATATACTTACTCAACTCACATTGTATAGTTAAAATGTATACGTAATTATCGTAATCCCTATCTAACGGCCCTACAATATCTAAATATATTTTTTCCAACGCCGAACTTGCCGTTGAACTTATAGTCATAGGCTCCTTAGTATAGTGTGAGGAATGTTTTTGTTTTTGACATTTGTCACACCTTTTTATAAATTCTACAACATCAGCTTCTAATCTTGGCCAAAAGTAATATTTCTTTATGTTATTTACCATTCGTCTTATGCCAGCATGTCCACTTGTAGGTAATATGTGAAAATCATTTAAAATTACACGCTGATCGTCCTTATTACTTATTCTCTTTGTTCCCCTTAAAATACATATACGTGGTCCGGACCAATTACTTATGTTATCTATCTCATTTATTAACTTTTCCACGAATATATTATTTTTCTCAGTTTTAATGAAGTATACTTCTTTAATATTTATTTTCTTACAAAATATATCTAGCTCTCTCACAAATTCGTCTGGCGATAATTGCGATCGAGAAGCTAAATTAATAAAAATAGTATTCATTGGGGGTACATAACTCAAACATCCCTTCTCATGCGTTATCCCTTTCATTTTACGATATCGATTTAATTCATAAGCGCTTATGAAACGTAACTCCGTGAAATATTTCGGTTTACTATGTATTTCTACAACTTTTGGTTGATCAGGCCAATCGTTCTTAGAAATAATAGCATCCCGTTGTTGTCTAGCCAACTGACCACGCGTCATTACATTCATCACCGTTTGATTCATCTCTTTCAATTCCTCTAAAGTTAAATGCAAACGTGAAAGTGCATCCGCGGCGGAATTATTCTTCCCTTTCAAATATTCAATTATAAAATCGTACTCCTCTAACGTTAATCTAAATTTAATTAAACGACTAGATGGATCTCGCATTCCAAATAAATACATTAGTGGCTTATGATCAGTCTGAATTTTGAATGTCCTTCCATACAAATATGGACGAAAATGCTTTACAGCCCATACGATCGCAAGCAATTCCTTTTCAATAGTCGGATACCTTTTTTCTGCTTTATTAAGACTACGACTAGCATACGCTACAGGTCTACCGTCGCTATTACACAAAACTGCACCTACGCCGTATCCTGATGCATCTGTTTGTAGGATAAATTGATTAGACTCTGAAAAATCAGGATATTGTAATACGGGATGGGATATTAAATTTTGTTTCAATAATTCAAAAGATTTTTGGCATTCTTTATCCCATTTGAAGGTTACATTTTTCCGACACAAACTATTTAACGCATATGCTTTTGTTGCAAAATTAGGAATAAATTTTCTGTAATAGTTCACAAAGGCAACGAATCTTTTGACTTCATCGACTTTAGTGGGAACCGGGTAGTTTTTAACAACCTCTATTTTATCTGAATCTGGTATAACACCCTCTGCTGATACAATATGACCCAAGTAAAGCAGTTCCTTCTGTAAGAAAATACACTTCTGCGGATTTAACTTTAGATTGACTTTTCGTAATCTTTCAAAAATCGACTGTAAATTTTTGATATGACTAGACAAATCCCTACTAAAACAGACTAGATCGTCCTGATACACCAAGCATTTCTCATATGTTAACCCTGTCATCGCCATAGTCATCATGCGCGAAAATGAACTAGGGCTGGTCTTTAAGCCCATAGGCATTCTAGTCATCTGAAACTGTCCGGAACAAAAAGCAGTATACTTGCGACTGTCTGGGTCTAAGCTCACATTATAATAGCCTTGATGTAAATCTAAATGAGAAAAATACATGCAACCGGATAAAGAATCTAAAATTTCCGTTATATTTGGAAGAGGAAATTTATCATCATATATACTGTTATTAAGTTTTCTGTAATCTATAACCAAACGCCACTTTTTGTTTCCACTTTGGTCACATTTCTTTGGCACTAACAAAATTGGACTGGACCATTCACTTTGACATGGTTCAATAATATTTTCTTTTAACATTTGATCAATTTGGTTATTAATTTCATTTTTCAATGCATGAGGCAATCGATAAGGTTTTGAAAAAATTGGCTGAATATCTGGTTTTACTTTAATTGAGTGTTGATAAATATCAGTGGTTGATAATTTGTCTCCTTCCAAATAAAATATATCGGGATACTTAGCACATAAACTTTCTATATTAATTTTTTCTTCTTTATTTAAGTTACTTAAATTCAACTTTGAAAATAACGTTTTAACTCGCGATGCATTTTTCTCAATTTTATCAAAGCTACAAATATAATATTCCTTCAAATTTTGTATATCAAGTTTAATTTCAGACAAAGTTATATCTTTCGAGGTCGAATTCAAAATTCGGACTGGTATTTTACCATCAATCGGATGTACTATCATACTCGCAATAAATACGCCCTCACACAACTCTTTCGTACATACCAAACATTCCTCTGTTAAACTAGTATTAATAAAATGAATCGATTCTGACCTAGCAGGTAACGATAATAAATTACTACACGAGTCTAATAATTGCAAAGATATTTGTTTAGATTCACTAATCCATAGTGACAGATTATTATGTTTCATATCAATGACCGCTCCATACTTTCCTAAAAAGTCCTGCCCTAGAATACCGTGCGACTTACAAGGCAAGGTGTCAAATACATAAAACTTATGACTCATACACTGCCCGTGTATCGTCAACTGTAAACATACATATCCGATAGCCTGTACCTTTCCACCTATCCCATTTATTGTAATATTTTCTTTGTTAATTGGAATGTCAAAATCTAAAACATGTTTATATTTAATAGCTGAAATTGAGGCTCCCGTATCTATAAGCCAATTAAATACGTGACTGTTTTTATAAAATAACTCTATGTAATAACTACTATCGCTAGCTAAAATACTATATGTTTTAGGCACGAAAAAACTCATTTTCAGGTTCTAAATTCTGAGTGGATGAACTCGATTGAGGCTGTGACTCGTCAGTCGCTGCTGTACGAATCTGTCCTCTGAATGGTTTACGACCCCTAAAATAATTATTATTAAAAGTTCTACCTCGATATGGCGCTCTGCCCCGGGGAGCTCCCCGTGGCTGCGATTGAGGCTGCTGGAACCATTGTTTGGTGCTGGTAGGCGGCTGTCGCCAGTTGTTGGTGTTGTTAACGTTGCCTCGCCAACGATTATTATTGTTGTACGCACCTCTTGGAGTATTCTGATGAAAAGGCGGCCTGGAAGTGGTTATAAAGAAACGATTATTACTATGTCTTAGTGTTAACACTTCGGCGGTTGAACTTGAGCCTGAAACGTCCTCGTCGATTGCGGCTTGAATCGCATCTTTCAAATATTCAAATCTCTGAGCCGTAATAATGGTACCAATCCTACGGTTTCTCAATCCGTCGCTAAACTGCCTAATTGCCTGTTTTTCATTTATTGATTTTAAAATATTGAACTTTTCCTCATTGCCTTCGGATTGGGAAATTGTAAGTTCAACGAATAATTCGGATAGGGTTTTTCCGAACGCATCAATAGACGCATCGTTTTGCTTACAATTTAAAAATTGTTTTTGTAAAGCACTTGTAGACTTTTTAGGTAAAAGTAGCATTTTCATATCATTTAAGAGATTGTGAACGCTATCGTATTTTGTCTGTAATTTTAGCCTAGCCGATTGTGACAAACGGCTTTTCAAAACAAAAGATATCAAATGCGACTGTGTCTCATCACTTAGAACCGAACTATAGTATTCAATACCATCGATAAGTTGTCGTAAATTAGACAATTCATCATTCATTACTGGCAATAAGCTCAAAGCTACTTTTAGGTCAAATTTATCCATTGTTGAAAAACTATTACAATTCTCTGAAATTTGACACAATTCAGTAATTTCCGCAAAAAATTTCTTTAAATCCTCACAATATTTTTTAAAAACAATAAGCTCGTCCTCTCCTAAGCTTTGCATAGCCAAACTACCTATGTAATTGTTATACTTTGCAATGACACATTTAGCTTCGCCTAGTTTTGTTTGTAATATTTTACCCTGTCGTCTAGTAGGTCCTATTTTAATTAAATATGTTCTAATAGCTAGCAAATCATCACATAATTTCTTTAAAAATATTGCCATAGAGTTTAACAGTACATAATATAATTAATGAGAAAAAAAAATATATATTTAACATACCTGAATATAATTGAAGGCCTCGATTCTCAGCATATTTTAACAATAACTGTAAAATTTATTATAGAATACAAGTATACACATTACTTATACTAAGTTAGAATAATATTTTTAATTAGATTATAATTTTCTTTTATATTTAGGTTACATGTTAAGTTACATTTTTAATACCTTTTCGATAACATACACATTTTTTTTTATTATTTATATATAGTAACTGTAATAAATTATACTATACGCTTAAAGTCCGCTAAATAATATAATGTCCATCAATTCTGCTGAATTTTCACGAAAACACTTAAGTACACTCTCACATTACACTTATTATTGGCTTTTTTTTTATCACTCACATCACTACACTTCGTTCTCGTTCTCGCCGATTTTCAAGTCGGGGTACGCCTGCACCTGGCGCCGTCGGAACGAAAACCGACGCTCCCTGCTGCTATTCGCGACCTCCTGTCGTATCCACCTTAAGTGGCATTTTCTGTATATTTTGAATACTCCATACCCAAAGTCAAACAGATTACGATTATATATAACAATATATTTGATGTCTTCAAATAGTCTCGAAACTGGTCAACTGGCGCACTATTCGTGCCCCCTGCAGAATTTTTTTGTTATAACTATGTAGTCTTCCTTGGACTGCTGCTTTCCCATTTTTTGTAGCTCACACTTGCGTTGCCTCCAAAAGATTTTAATATATTCATTTTTAATAATTTAATTTACTCGGGCCGAGAACACATAGTTTACCTTAAATGTAAATCGGCGACGCGGCGGCCGGTGTCAAAATACACGCGCGCGTGCACAAACTTTAGGCAGGGTCGCCATGTAAGGTGGTGCCTCGGGAGAGGATTGAAACTCTAGGACTGCTGGATGAATACTGTTTATTTTAAATGAAACATGCCTTATTTAATAGATATAAAACTAGGTTACACGTGTATTATACTTGATATTATTATAGTTTAAATTTATTCACTAGGTACATCTCAATTATCTCGAAACTGCAATTAATAAAAAATTAAAATAAATGTTTTTTTTTAATTCATTAAAAATGTCCTGTCCAGGATTTTCCAAGTCAACCCATTTTTAATACATTTTTTAATATACTAAATTAATTATAAAATTGGTCTCATTCTATTATCACGCCATTGAATTTCGCCTTATGTTCGGATCTTAGACCATTAGGAATAAGTGCATCACAACTAAATATCGTCAGTGGTTAAATCCCTTGATAAGACTTCTTCTATTTTATATTTTTCAACATTGTGCAGATGTTTTAGATGACGCAATGCGAAATTGCTTCATTCGTTTGCGAAGTAGCCAAAAGTAAAAATATAATCGAATTAACGCAGACGAAGTGCCAGTTCAGCCATTTTAGAATTGAAGTCTGAAAATAATGCGGCTGCGACATTTGCCCCGCGTTCAATACAAGAATAACTCACAGCAATTAGCACATCAATAGCTCAGCTACGTTCCAAGCATTTGCAAAGAATAATGTCCAGAATAGGTACTTCTAGTTCTATGCAAGTCTCAGAAATCAGGGCACCGCTAAAAATCGTTTAATACAATAATAGCTCACAGATCAGCACGTCAATAGCTTAGCTACGTTCAAAGCATTTGCAAATAATGTCCAAGATACTTCTAGTTCTATGCAGCCAGGAATCAGTGCATCGCCGCTAAATATGGTTCAATACAAGAATAACTCACAGCAAAGAATAATATGAACATTATCCTGGAGGATACCACTCACTCAGCTCTATGCAAGTCTTAGGAATCAGTGCACCTCTAAATATCGTCAGCGGTTAAATCCTTTGATATATTGACTCGTTATTCGCGCCATCTTCTTGGGGGACCGGGATTGTTAATCGGACCATTTGTCACAATCGCGCTCCGTATTCACTGAGAAAGAACGATCGAAATTACGCGAACGATTTCACAGGAGTCTACGACTGATTTTGGGTATTACCATGCAATTTTAGAAATGTTTGCAGTAATTAAGCAATGATAAAATATGTGTAATTTATTGAAATATAATATGAAACACTGAAAAATACTAATTTACAGTAAACACTAAAACAGAACAGATTGCTAAAAATCCGTTTAAAACTTTAAATCTTTCGTGCACCAGTAACTGATAAAAATACTAAGTCGTACAATACAGGTGTTCTGATAAAATTTATTGTTGCTTAATTATATCATTACTAGCTTTCCACCCGCAGCTTCGCCCGCGCAGTTAAAGAAAAACCCGCATAGTTCCCGTTCCCGTGGGATTTCTGGGATAAAACCTATCCTATTTCCCGGGGTAAAAAGTAGCCTATGTCCTTTCTCGGGTATCAAAATATCTCTATACCAAATTTCATGCAAATTGGTTCAGTAGTTAAGGCGTGATTGAGTAACAGACAGACAGACAGACAGAGTTACTTTCGCATTTATAATATTAGTATGGATGTTGCTTAATTATATCATTATATATTTTCCCTAGAAACAATATGTCGAATTAATCTTCATGGTTTTTGGTTATAAATTCATTTATTCGCGTTGTAGCAAAAATGCCTTCATTATAAAATAATATTATATCCCAAAATCTGAAATATAAATTAAGCAAATTTAATGAAAATTGATTTTACAGACTTCAAACGTGTAATTTTAAAACCGCATAAGTAACATAAATCAGATTTTTCATACGAGAAGTGTTCCAGAGCACTTCAATTATTTTAATAGGAGTTACATAGGAGAAGTGTGAAATGGAAATATCTGTTCATTTCATATTTATTTCGTCACAAAACTTCATTCTTTTGCAACTTTTGCCAAAATAAATCACAAGCTGAACAATTTGTTAACAGAAAAAATTACGTGAAATTCATAAACAAACAGTATTTGTATAAAATTACAATACTCATTTACGTGATTTATGGTACACGCTACATCAAATATTGCACGAAAACATGCATATAATTACGTACCCAGACCCTAGTTACAGTACATCGTTAGAATAAAACAAACTCTGCTCCCACTAATTGGACTCGGTCTAGCATTTTTTCTAGCGCTAATTCAAACTGCTTCAAAATACCTTTCGGGCTTAGATTGATAATTGGAGTTGCTCAGTTTCTTTTGACGTGGCATTTTTAAATAACACTATCGTACCGTTCTATAGTTTCCGGTTTCTTTGAGGAAATATGCATGTTGCAATGTAGAATTGAATGCTAGAGTATACATTCCAGGGAACAAGCATGTATCTCGATATCCTTATGTAATCTGTATACAGGTACTACTGAATACAAGTGAAAAATAAAAATCAGTTCTTGTATTATACTTACGAAAATATACAATATTATACATGTTGTATTAATATTGCAAATAAGCGATGATATTTATGAAAAATGAATAATTGATTTGATTTATAAGTTTGTATTAAATGAGTGTTTGTAGGCGTAATCGCTATGAGTTAATCGCAATTAATAAGTTTGATTATTTAGCTAAACATTAAAAAAATACCTTTTGATATAACTCAATATCTAATCAAAACCACTGAAAAATAAAATGTACATTTTTTTTTCACCAAAAACAATAAGTGAAAAACTCTGTACCTACCAGTTTTATGTTATCTCAACAGCTCCACAGAGACTCATACTAGACTCCACATAGACTTTTTCTCATACCAATTATATAGGAAATTACAAAAATCCACCGGCTAGTGTAGTAACCATAATTTGAGGTCAACTCCGATTATCAAGCGATCTGTGACCGCGGCCGAGCGTTAGGAGACTCTAGTGAGCAATTTGGCAACGTTATCTATTCTGCGCTGTGAATCCAGTTCAAACTAGATATGGGTTATATGTTGCTCTTATAATTTATAAACTTAATAGATATGCCCGTTTTAACAGGGGAGTTTAAAAGTGTGGTATAATATGGTATGTTAATAAGGGTTATTTTTGAACGGACATTTGAGTTGAGGTTTGCGGTACCAAAACGTAATAATATAAATCCTCATTTGTAGACTATAGCAGTTACGGTAAAGGTACGTCAAGCTGTAACGAAGTGTCTTTCATATGTTTCAGTTTGAAAAACTTATCAATGATCAGACCTACTGAGTAACTAGTATCGATTTTTAGGGTTCCGTAGCCAAAATGGCAAAAACGGAACCCTTATAGTTTCGTCATGTCCGTCTGTCCGTCTGTCCGTCTGTCCGTCTGTCACAGCCGATTTACTCGGAAACTATAAGTACTACAGTGATGAAATTTGATGGGAATATGTGTTGTATGAACCGCTACAAAAATATGACACTAAATAGTAAAAAAAAGAATTGGGGGTGGGGCCCCCCATACATGTAACTGAGGGATGAAATTTTTTTTTTCGATGTACATACCCGTGTGGGGTATCAATGGAAAGGTCTTTTAAAATGATATAAAGTTTTCTAAAAAACATTTTTCTTAAAGTGAACGGTTTTTGAGATATCAGCTCTCAAAGTCGTAAAAAGTATGTCCCCCCCCCTCTATTTTTATAACTACGGGGTATAAAATTCTAAAAAAAATAGAGGTGATGCATGCTAATTAACTCTTTCAACGATTTTTGGTTTGATCAAAGTATCTCTTATAGTTTTTGAGATAGGTTGATTTAACTGTAAATAATAAGTTTATTATATTTGCTGCTACGGAACCCTTTGTGCGCGAGCCCGACTCGCACTTGGCCGGTTTTTGGATAAATGTGTTTAAAATTGAGCCAATTTTTTCACCCGGAAATATCAAAATGACTTAAATAATAATAAAATAATGATACTACCTACATGATTAGCAATTCTCTACAATACTTAATGAATTTCATTTAATAACTTATAATGACCTATTTCATCAATTCTGTTTGTTTGGAAGAGATCACTGCTAAATATTACTATCTGATAAATTAGATAGCTATATGATAAATTGTAACAATCTGTTTATGTTTTAGATAAATAGGCTTGTTAAGGATCTTCAATATTCAAAATAGATACAAAAAAACCCTGAGAAAATTATCTCTATCTCCTCTTAAATAAGCTAAATGTCTAGAGGTTTTTAAAGGAGGAACATTAATAAGCCGACGGGGATAAATGTCGTTAGCTCCAAAGGATCCGGGAACAAACAATTTTGCTGTTTGTCACACAAATTGCCTTGGCCGCGTCTCCAATATTGTTAGCGTAGTTGATCTTACTCTTTGTTACAGAATTGTAATATATTTATTGTGTGAAGTGAAATTTATACTTAACTAGCTTTCCGCCCGCGGTTCGCCCGCTTTGTCTGAAACATAACAAATTATATACTGAAACCTTTCTCTTGAATCACTCTATCTATTTAAAAAAATCCTCATCAAAATCCGTTGTGTAGTTTTAAAGATTTAAGCATACAAAGGGATATAAGGACAGAGAAAGCGACTTTGTTTTATACATGTAGTGATCATACTGAGAAAGCGACTTTGTTTTATACATGTACTTCATACTTTGAATATCGGCGCCATAGTGACAGTTTACTGTCGCGTTCCGTACGGTGAGTGAGGGGTCCGGAGGCCCACATCCCTTCCCATCCCCTACCCATCCTCTCCTTCCCTATCCTCATTCCCACCCATCCTCGCCCTTCTCCCTAAATCCTTCCAAATCCCTTTGAGGATAGCAACACATCCACTTCCCAGTGGAGTGGATGCTTATGGGCGGCGTGTATCGCTTAACACCAGGCGACGCGTCTGCTCGGTTGCTATCCTATAGCATAAAAAAAAAAAAAAAAAAATACTAGCTGTACCCATCAGACAGACGTACCTGTAGCCGTGAAGTTTAAGTAGACGTTAAGATTTCAGTTATTTTTATTTTAGCACACATTGTACAGTTGTGCACGCGTGATGCCGATACCCAGGGAAATAGGGATTCATTATTATAATATGTAATATTGTATAGAGTGATAGATAGAGATTATAAAATTGAAGATATAGATTTATAATGTGTTTGTTCAAGCAAGCTATTCACCAGAACTATTGGTACGAATTGAATGAATGAATGAATGAATGAATACTTTATTTGCACCAGTAACAAAATAATAACAAAAAACACAGAAAATAGAAAAAAAGTACAAAAAGGCGGCCTTATCGCTAATACAGCGATCTCTTCCAGGCAACCTTAGGTCAAGGATCATGAGAATTACGTAATATATTGAGGTCGATGGTGCACAACACAATTTATAATAAAATTATACATATATACACATAAGAATATACCTACTATACATAGTTAAATAAATGAGTATACTACATATTAAAATAATATACATATACACACAAACACAACAAAAGAATTGATTTTTTTATTTTTGATGAATAGCCAATTTATTGAGGAAGGCTATAGGCTATACCTATAACCAAATACGAGTGTAACAATTAAAAATATTGCAAAAGAAGGTGAAAATATTTCGTTTAAGAGCAGAGGATATTGCGAGTTAAATAATGTAGTTTTGCAGTAATTTTCTTTATTACATTTTGTTACATTACACAAAATGACAATCATTCAAACATTATAACGGTGAAACACTGGTAATAAGGTAGTATTTATTCTAGTAATGGTAGCTTGAAGTCTGGCTTGTACTTAAGTAAAAAGTAATAATAGATATTTCACGCCATAATTTATGCGTGTGTCAAAATTCAAATAATAGCCTACAGCAGTTTTTTTGTGTTACATCATAAATATTCCTATATATTATGGTTAATAATACGTTTGAATTTTTTCTATTATAATTTGTTACCAAATTATATGTGAGTTTTTTCCACTATTAGCTATGCCGCGCGGTTTCACCCGCGTAGCTCCGCTCCTGTTGGTCTTAGCGTAAGAATTTTTAAAATCGGTCCAGTAGTTTATGAGCCTAATTTATTACCAGACTATATTAAATATTACTTAGATAAAAATGTTTAGACTTATGTACAAAAAGTTTTTTTTTTTTCAGTTTGTTCTTTGTCTACCGCAAACATTTCTGATGAAATTTTCGCATCCGAAAATCAGGACAAAAATATTAAATTAACTCAATGTTCAGAAATTAAAGATTTTAACGGATTTTAAACGCAATTTATTGATTATATTCTTTACAGCCAGTGTGCGAAACGTCGGGATAATAATATAATGAATAAATCGCGTTTAAAATCCGTTAAAATCTTTAATTTCTAAATCTATAATACTGGCGTAAAATCAAACTCTACAAAATACTTCAATTAAAATGTACCTACTACCTTTTATTTAATGCTTTAAAGATCTCGAATTTCCTTTAAAATCACGGAAAATGCCCGGAATCATTTTGCGTTTATTATGACAAAATAAACTACATCAAAGCAATTTGATGAAATTAATTAATTAAATCAGCGAGATAGATTTACAAAAAAGGTGAGCGTGACATTTAAATGAAATTTCAAAGCTCATGCAATTACTGTTTTGTAAAAATTTTAAAAGCTTTTCCCTATAGTGGTTGATATTGTATATAGAACTATTATTACGGTGTTTAACCACGTTGACACGCATACATTAGCTGAGTATTATATTATTACCTGGTATGATACCGGGTTATAATATTATTGGTATCTTTATTTATTTATTTATTTAATAAAAATATCACTTGCCGTTACAGGTCATTCCCAATGCGACAAAGATACAATTTTATTACCAAATAAACTTAACTAACTTAAAAAAAACTAAATACTTAGATATTATTATACATACATAAATTAATAAAGAAATAGATTCTAAAAATTACAAATCAACTGTAACACCACCCTTGCGAACTCACTCATTGGGCTATGAAATAAGTCCGCCCTTTCATGCGCTTCATTTATGATGCGGATGACTCGTATCATTGGTGCCTTCGCAAGAAGGCCAGTTCGTGCTGTGGGCACCAGCAACAGCGGCGAGCGGCGCCGTCTCCACGCGAATCTGGTGGGAACGCAGAAACTCACACACTCAAGCAGCCCTGAGTTCTGCTCCCCACCACGAAGAAGACCTATAATATAAACGGCAAGCGAAAAGTCTCGCCGTACACTCAATTGATTGTACCCCACCATACCCAATACAAATAAGGTAGGGTACATCAACGGATAAAAAGGATATACCCCGTACAATTTTAAATATAAGTGTCTCATGAATTTATTTTGGACCCGCTCCAACATTAATTTATATTTGTTCTCATGAGGAGCCCAAATTGCTATCTATATTATTTATGCAAAACTATTTTGATAAACTTGAGTACGGACTGATTAGATCTGCTAAGTTTTCTATTGAATGTATGTTGAGATCATTGTTGAATTAAGCAGTTACTGCTTTAAGACATAGGTACATTCAAGAATATTTTTTCAAGATAAAACAACTTTTTAAAAATATTATTTTATTAGTTTAATTTTTTTTTACCCACACATTAATTACAATAAATAAGTAAAAATACAGTTTTATTTATCTTACAAAAATTTACTTCTTTACCCTCGTGTTCTCACCTTCATATAACTATTTTCCCAATTATTGTAATACACAAACTATTCCGATTCTCATACAGATTTCCCTTCCAGGTCTACGACCAGGCCCGAGTGTCAGAGCGGAGTCTCTAGACTCAGTTAACCTGTCAGCAGTGGCCGGTGGTGACGCGACACTCCCCTGCGACACTCGGTCACCGCAGCCTCCTGACGCGTTGCTCCTCGTCGTCTGGTATAAAGATGACGTGCCTATATACAGGTAAATGTATAATCTATACTAATATTATAAAGCTGAAGAGTTTGTTTGTTTGAATACGCTAATCTCAGGAACTGCTGGTCCGATTTGAAAAATTGTTTCAGTGTTAGATAGCCCATTAATAGTGGAAGGCCAACAGGAGAGGAGCCATGCGGGTGAAACCGCGGTGCGCAGCTAGTGTTTTATATCAGCTTTAAAAGACTGTGCTTCCACTAGTTGTGTGGTATAAAACTGATGTATAGGTAAATGTTGTTTTGTAGCTTTAGCCAGATAAACGCTATATAATCTTAAAAAAACATTGTGATTCTGGTTGTGTGGTTTAAATATGATGTGGTAATATACAAGTAAATAAACCTCACTATCACTCAAAACTCATTAGGCATACCAATACAGGTTTAATCAGCTTTAAAATAGCGCCCTATGACTTTTCGTAGCGTAAAAAGATGACGTGCCTATAATATACAGGAAAATGCTGTGCTACAGCTTTGAGATGACATACCTACATAGAAGTAAATGTAATGACTCGTTTGTTATGTTATATCAGCTTTAAAAGACGATGGTTTCACTGCTCGTGTGGTATAATGATGATGTGCCAATATATGGGTAAATGTTACAAGTCAATTCCAATAGTATGGCGACTTAAGTCAGCTTCAAAAGACCATACTTTGACTCGTCGTGTAATAAATATATATAAAGATGATCAAAAGGATTGTTATTCAGACTTATAGAAATATAATACCTCAAACAGTGAATCTAGATCATCCGCCAAAAAATACAGTTCATTGTTGTACAGAGATTTAAACTAAAGAAAAAATCAATACCCGCAACCTACTTTTCATCATTACTGTTTATTTCTTTCAATGTACTTTGGAGTGAAAATTAACGTCATATTTCATAACAAAAGTTAATTAAAATATTAGATTCTATAATTTTGTAAGTAGAGAACGTTTTTGTGAGAGTTTCGCTTGAAATTATTTGTACTGTTTTTGTAGTGGTTTGAGACCTTATGATATATGCAGCATTTATTAGCAACTTCTAGTTACAAATTTAATCTTATTTGTTTTGTAATATTAATTAATTGGCAATGTTCTTGTATGTTGTGTTGCCATCATTTGTGATACATAATTTTATTAAATAAACCTTGCTTTGTGGCAGCTGCTAATTTAAAATGACTCAACTCTTTTCAAAAGCTCAGATTTAGATAATTAATACGAATGTGTTTACTCAACTGACTTGTCCAATGTTAAATGTCCATAGCAATTAGGTACTAATTTGGCGCATAGACCTTTTTATTGTATTTTATTTTTAGGGAAAAAAAATATCTAATAACCTTAATAAATAATTGCAAGAAAATGCAAACAATAATTATTTAACATTACGTAGTGGATAATAGAAGACAATAAAGAAGAATCAACCTAAATTTAAACTCAGATTTATATGCGTAGTATATTATATTAAGATTTGAACAATTTTAACGCGCTACATTTTGTGGGCCAAATACCATCTTTGTACAGACGCGACGAGTGTAAGCCTCTTAAGATCCCTTTTATCCTTTAGGATAAACCCTTACCTATATCAAAATAGCAAAACAAAGTTTTACTACATTCGCTTTGATATCTTGGAAATAAATATTACGTAAATAATGGTGGGAATAAGATATCTATGTAAACAAATAGCACGTTAAATTCAATGAAATATAAAATTAGATAATCGTTGATGATGATATTCTGCGAATTTTAATAATAATTTAAAGTGCTTATTACAACCTCATATTAAACAATTTTAAGAAGATTTGTTTAATGTGATATCTATACTAATATTATAAAGAGGAAAGGTTTGTAATTATGTTTGTATACGTATGGTTTTCACGCATAAACTACTAGACCGATTTCAAAAATTCTTTCACCATTAGAAAGCTGAGTTGAGTATTTCTTTGAAAACGCGGGCGAGGCCGCAGGCCGAAAGCTAGTTTTATATAAACGTACAGAAGATGCTCGAAAACGATAGCATTACTTACACTTCAAATTCTTTACAATATACAGAACAATGGATTCAATTCTACGGATTAATATTACTAGAGCTCTTACATAATATAAGGGTATATCGTTTTCCCGATGGTCTAGAGTCTTGCATTTCAAAGGAATAAAAACTCATTTTCCTAATAAGGATAAAGAGAACCTCCACCTGCTGTTTTATTTCTCACATTTAAATCAAAAAGTCTTATTCTGTGTTACAGTGAAATGTAAACCATGTTGAAGCTACTTAGGGTCCGTTTTACAAGCGACGCCCGTTCGGAGGTTTTAGGCTTACATAAACGAGATTACTCTACTAAGTGGGCCAATCGTCAAATTTGTAGTCGTACTTTAAACCGTCTTTATTAAAACCTCAATGGTAGGTTTTCAGAATTCTGTACAGGAGAAACTGGTGCGTGCATTTGCGTCTGAGTAGAACATTTTAATTAGCTTGTATGTTTGTTTCAGTGTAAATACGTGCTTGTGTTAAAAATTGCTTCGCTTTACAGTATAGTGTTGAACGTTGTTTTGATACAAGACTGCGTTGTGCTTTTGACGAATAACCGAGTTTTCACGATGAAAGTATGAACAATTTTGGCATTTTTATTCGTGTTTCTTTATTAAACGCTGTCTACGTGAGAATTTCTATCTCGCATCAGTTTAACTTTTCAAAAGTAAACATCAAAAATGTTAAACTGAAAGTTAAAAACATTTTGGTCTACTTCCATAAGTCAATGCCCTTAAAGCGACCAAAGTGTAATAAACCCTTGAAATATTTGACGTAGTTCAGGATTTCAGCGACTTTTCTTAGTTTACGTTTTTCCCTTACATGCTTCCGTCGCGTGAAATATAAAAAGCACAGTTTACGTTCACCATTGGTCCCTGTCGACACATCAAAAATGTATCATCCACTTATAACAGAAACGTGACTTTGAAAGTTTAATAGCTGTTATTCTGCATATTATGTGCTTGCTCGGGAACCATTTAAAAAGTTTGCTTTTATGGATCTTGAAGCGGTTCGAGTGCTTCACAGCCGATGCTAAATACATAATGCTTGTTGCTATGCGGATAGTTTGAACTCGCGCTTCAATGGTTTGATTGAGAGGCACTAGAGGTATCTAAGGTTTTCCAATATTCAGTGTTGGGCAAAATGAAGTCCGATGTGCTTTTGAGCGTGGGACATATTGCACCTGTACTATTGTACCTACTACGACGTATTTATTATTTTATTTATTTAATTATTTATTGCACACACAAAAGAAATAGAGACACATAAAGTACAGATAAGATTAAAATAATGTGTACAAACGGTGGCCTTATCGCTAGATAGCGATCTCTTCCAGGCCACCGTAAGTAATAATATGTAACGAGAGACATTAAAAAGAGGTGGGTGAGCAAAAAATAAGGCGTTAGGGAAAAAGAAAGAATAATTATAAATATTCAATGTATATAATATATATCACATACAACAAATATATAGTAGAAGTATATAGGTAACCAGAGAAAATATAATTATAAATATTTAATAAATATAACATATAGAACAAATACATATATAGTAGTAGGTATATGACAAAAAAGAAAATAAGATAACAGTAAGGAAAAAGAGGAAGAAGCTAAGCAAGAGAAAGATAGTGTGACTTAAGAAGGTGTTTAAAACTCCTTAAGGATTGCGCTTGACGTACTTCTAGTGGAAGTTCATTCCAGAGTTTGGCAGCACGAACAGCAAAGGAATGACCATAAAATTTGGTGTTCGTGACAGGGACACGCAAAAGTAAAGTTTTGGAAGGACGAGGGAAAGGAGAGGTAAAGAAATCAAATTTATCTTTGAGATAGTGAGGAGCTTTAGGATCAAACAGGACGGAGAAAAGAAGATGAAGAATGTGGGAGTTACGTCGGAGGCGGATGGGAAGCCAGTTGAGTTTTTTGCGATAGTCTGACACGTGGTCAAACTTACGCAAGCCAAAGATAAAGCGAATGCAAAAATTCTGAAGGCGTTCAAGTCGACTCAACTGGACTTCGGAAAGATCAAGGTAGGAGGAATCAGCATAATCAAGGTGGGAAAGGAGAAGGGAATGAGCTAGCATTATTTTTGTTGGGATAGGCAGAAAGTTGCGCAGGCGCCGAAGTGAGCCAGCGGAAGCAAACATCCTCCTACTAACCTCCTTCAGATGAACATCCCACGACAGGGTCTGATCCATTAAAATACCCAAGTTTTTAACGTGGGTACTGTAACCGATCTGTATGCCGTCCAACAAAACATCCGGAAGAGTTGCCCAATCAATCCTAGACACGTATGACGCACTCCCAATGATAATTGTCTGTGTTTTAGATGGATTTAGTAAAAGTCCAAAATTCCTGCTCCAGTTTACGATGGTAGACAAATCATTGTTGACCTTACTGATTGCATCGGGCAAGTCTTCCAGAGTCGCTGTATGTACGTATGTGAAATAAAGCCAAAATTACTGTTTACCGATTTCGTAATCGAATTAAAAATCGATTGAATAGTTATTGTCAATAATATAATTTACCACTACACCGTTTATTAAAAAAATAACGTTTGGAAAAAAGTACCTAAATCCAATAAGCATGCTAATCATATATTTATCTCATATTCGTTATCTCTATTTTTAATTTAAACATTTATTAGATTAAAGTCTTTTTGCGTGTGTTTGTGTGTATTTATGTATAAATTCTATTGTATGTATAAAGTTTATTTGATTAAAAAAATGAATTCACACTTTAATAAACATTTATTGAAGAATAAACGCAAAGAAGGTAAAAACGGCTGTTTTAAAAAAGGACCCTTGCGTCCATAATAGCTTAATAAGGATTAGTGACGCTCCGATACCCGTAAAAGAAGCCTTCTGCAATAGAAAGCTTTCAAAACGTGCATTTCAATTATAAATAAATTAATCTACTAAAGAATGAGCACAGCAATATACCTTCATTTTCATAATTCTGTATTGCTTAAAATAGAAGCTTGAATAAAGTTTGCACGTGCAAAATTGTTTAGATGAGTGTTGAATGGTAATTGATAAACTCGTGAAATTGTATTCTTGATTTACTGAAATTACAATTTAAAAAAATCTAAAGATTCGTAGAAATAGAACAACTTATAGGAACTACGATACTGTGGTGTATAAAGTATGGCTAATCCAGAGGTAAAACTCTTTTTTTCTGTTCTCGACCCGCCAATAATGATAATTTTTGCTTGTTTACCTTTTACCGTGGTTGCCTGGAAGATATCACTATTAAGTGATAAGACCGCCAAAATAGTTGTACTCTGTCCTATATGTAAGTAGTTATAAGGTTTCTTAACTATACAACTATTAAAGGGTTAAATAAATAAATTAAACCTTTTATAGGTTGTATCTGTTTTTTTTTCTGTTTCGTAGCATTTCATCAATTTAGACTTAACTAATATACTCCGGAAAGTTTTATTTCTACAACTAAATGTAACCTGTATCTTTTGTATAACTCTGTACAAAAAAGTAATAATCGGAAAGTTATATATTATGTACAGATTCCTCACATTAGTTAAAAAATAACACATGAAAAAAAGAGAGTTCGTATCTAGCACCTACACACAGATCAACCAAACAGGCATTTACTACTGCTATATACCTTCAATAGGTCAGTGACTTTCAACCAACGGTCGATTCATTAAAAGCCGCTTGCGTCAATTGCCCAAAAATATGGCCAGTAATGGCACGTCATCATATAACAATGCGAGGCAAAGCCGAGTAAATCACAATCAGGCAATGCGTGCATATTTTATACATCACTCAGCAGCACATTTGTTATGCATGGCCGTTCCGTGCGGATGTCAAATTAGTTTCGACACGACCCCGAAGAAATTGTAACGTTGAATGTGTAGAATATTCGAGAAAATGGCATAACGACGCCATTGTGAATCTAGCATGAGATTCTTGAAATACACGCTTGTGTGAATTTCATTTTGATTTTTGGTAGTGTATGACGTTATATTCATCGCTGTAACATATATATAACATAACAATATGTGTGTGTTTGTTTCAAGCGAAAGGTTTGTGTAAAGCGCATAAATATTAAAGTAGATCTTCTGATTTAATCAAAAGATATATAACTAATTATACCACCTTGCCGTTTAGGCTCATGCCTAAACGGCAAGGTGCGGGCGAAGCTGTGAGCAAAAGCTAGTATACCATATAATATTCTATATTATATGTCAGATATTCAAATTTATTGCGTTTCTTTTCTGAAATAACATTAGGTTAACTGCGCACAAGTTTTCCTATAAATTCTTAGACTTTTATATTTCATATATGAAAAGATATTAAAATAAAAGTATAAGTTCTTGTAATATCATTTATTTCATTCTGCAATAATAATCTATATTCAAAATGGTATGATAATTGTATGATAATGTATGATGTCAATCTGTTTCTTGTCACTACATAGTATAAAACAAAGTCGCTTTCTCTGTTCCTATGTCCCTTTGTGAGCTTAAAAATTTGAAACTACGCAACGGATTTTGATGTGGTTTTTTTAAATAGATAGAGTGATTCAAGAGTAAGGCTTTAGTATATAATTTATTAGGTTTTAGACAAAGCGGGCGAAAGCTGCGGGCGGTAAGCTAGTTAATTAATAAAAAACAAAATGCCGCACAAATTTCAACGCAATTTGGCAAAAAGATGGACATAACATATTCACCTGCACTCGGACGCAGCGATTAGCAATTTACTAAAGCGCTTTAATTATTTATTTAAACCAACTCCAAGTACGTAGCAAAGATAATATCCCATACAAATTTCCATCTATACGCTGAGGGAGTGCTTACGTAAAATGAACTGTTACCACATTATTGCTGACCTGTTCAATTCTCTAGTGGATGCTTATTTGTTTGTCTCTGATTGTATGTGGACTAGATACGAGTTCTTTTATAGTTCCCGCTATTATAGGTTCAAGCTGCGGTGTCGACGTTTTACACTGAAGTTATAAATGTGAATTTTAAAATGCTTACGGTGTTGTGTGTGAACGTTTGTGGTGTAGCTTGGTTTTTGGTTGCTTATGTTTTAAATTGTTGCCAGGCTTAATTTTAAGGGTGCTAAATATTGCTATCTTTATCTGTTAACTACTCATTTTTTTATTTCCTTGTTTCACTCGAGAGGTACCCAGAAAAGCTTATCCTAGCCTAGACTACTAGGTAATCCGCAGATATTAATCTGACTTCCATTTGTTTTAAAAATAACGAAGTTTTGTTGATCTGAAACTGCAAGTTGGATTATTATATTTAATTCAATTAACATAGAACATGGAATTGGACAATGGAACAACAAAAAATGGAATTGTTTCAATACAAAACTTTACGGCTTTACCCGTTCATATAAAGAATTACAACAAAATATTGTTTAATTGAATTGAATATATTGCCTTAAAGCTCATTTCTATGGAAATAAGTTAATAAAATAATTTGGCCTTCGCTTCGATAATATTGACACAATACAATTCAAAGAAAGGAATTCTTGGTCCAATATCTATGAAAATAAAGGAAATACGAATAATGGAAGTGGGTCGGTGCTTTTAATATAAAATCACTTATATTATTATCTTGAAGGCCTAAAATGTGAATATAAGGATATGTAAAAATTTCTTCGTTAGTATAAGTCTCAAAAAAATAATAATTGTCCGTACACTATTCAATGACTTGACATAACTGTTTGGTAGAATAAACTACCTACATCAAATTAATAAGCACCAAATTAAAAATATAAACCTTTTTATCCTTTCATACCTATATATTTCAATAGTAACACTTTTAACTTGGTTGGACCAGGTTGAACCAGGTTGCCTGGTAGAGACTGTTGTTCAGCAATAAGGCCGCCTTTTGTACAAAATATGATGCCTTTTTTTGATATTGTTCTTTTTTTTTCTGCTTCGTCCATTCATGTTTGTACAATGAAGTATAATAAATAAATAAATAACTTTACACATAAACCACAAGTATAAATGAGTTCTCGTATACTTATAAAGGCATAACCTAATAATGCTTTTAACACCAATTTATTAAAACCAATTTTCATACTCAACTCGACCCACACGTCAATCTATTAATCTAATATCAATTATATTAACTTTGATCAGTGTCACTATTCTAAGAAAAATGTCGCATGATGGATTATGATGAATATTATAGTAAGCCTGTTGAGTGTATGGTCTAATGATCGATGGGTATTAGTAAATATATAGAGGTTATATTTTTTTCATAGGTACTTACGAAATAGTAGTACGTGATAAATTCATTGGAAGTTGTAAATAAGACGTACGTGCACGGGAATATGAACCTTAAGGGAGGATGATAAGTTCAGGCAATAAGTTTGACGATAGGATTATTGTCGAGTTATGTAATGTGAATAAGTCTATTGAACAACAAGCTTAGGTAAACAGAAGCAGTCGAAGATATTTATTATAACTAGGACGGCTTCGCCCGCGTTCTGAAAGAAAAACCCGCATAGTTCCCGTTCCCGTGGGATTTCCAGGATGAAACCTATCCTATGTGTTAATCCAAGTTACCCTCTATATGTGTGCTAAATTTCATTGTAATCGGTTCAGTAGTATTTGCGTGAAAGAGTAACAAACACACACACACATCCTTACAAACTTTCGCATTTATAATATTAGTAGGATAGGATATGCTTTTCAAGTATGTTTTAATATTCACAAGTACATTGAATATGCTAAAACATTGAGCAACATGTTTTCAATTTACAAGAGCACGTAAATACCTACCTCGTTCACATTAATTCAGAGGTGGATGTTCCGACCGTCCCTCCATACATTTTTGATTACCTCTAAACACTTAACACAGACACTATTTCTTTAAAACTAATCATTTTATCACTTCTCTATAATGAAATGTGTGCGCGTTCGACCTTTTTAATCAATAATTTACAATATTTACTTAGAAAAACAACAGTAAAATACCGGAAAAATTTGACACTTCTACAGTAGTGTGCGTGACTTTTGCCAAGCGAAACACGACATAAAGCACGACATCTAGCGCATAGACTATATACTTATTACAGATCTAGCGCGTCAATGTCTAAACGAAAGGCGATGTTTAGACATAAGACGCGCTAGATGTCGTGCATTCGCGTTCGTTATCTTATACATAATGAGCATAATTCTAATAAATCAAAGTTCTGTGTAAAAATTGAGTAATTTCATTTCCAATCGTTCAAAGAAAATAACAATAAAATAAAATAAAACTAATGACCTTAGAAACTATGTTTTTTTTTGTAAACAATTTATTACTCATTATTGTTCGTCCGTCGTAGGTCTGTAAACTGTATTGTACACTGAAGGTAAATGGTACTGTAGGTACTTTAGTTCGGCGTCGTCGTCGGCTTGATATAAATTACATTCTTGATTTCATTGACACGCGCTATGATTTGCGCGCGGAATTTCTTGTGTTGTGAATTTATTTTTGTATGCTATGCATTTTAATTGATTCAAATTGCAATGTTTCTCTAGTATGCATTTGAGACTATATTGTAAATTGTAATAATTGATCGTGGGTATAGTAATTAATTATTCTAATAACGCAATTAGTAATATATGTATTTTCGGTGGGATTCAAAACAAAAAATTGGCCCGTGATTTTTATGAAATTTCACCACATTGCAAATCACATCAATCATAGTTCATACACATGTATGACGAAAGTGATTAGTATTGTGGCTAACATTGACTCATCAGTTCATCACTGAAACCAGTGATAAATCAGTACCTATATCATATTGTGTTTGAATATTTTTAAACAATGATATAAGTATACAATTATTATAAATCGGTAAACTATCAAAGTAATCACAAACTTGCAAACATTGGTAAAATGTCCAGTAGTTTATGAGCCTATTCATTACAATCAAACAAACAAACAAAGTTTTCCTCTTTATAATATTAGTGTAGACAAACACTATGAATACGATCACGAATGCAAATTCGGGGATTTTCTAATTATTGCTAAATAATAATTGAATTCGTTTTGAAATACTCTATAATTTTTAGTGTATAAATATTAAATAGACATTTATAATGTGGTGCTCATTTTTTTTGTACTGCTAACGCTATTGTAGGTACCTATTTTCGTTGTTTTATTTCAAGTGAACACGGCCATACAATTTTGTCACGAGCCGCCTATGATTGTAGGTACTTTTGTTAGGCTCCTTCGTCGTCCGCGTCGCGTCGGCTCGAAAGTTCTTGATTTCATTGTCACGCGCTATGATTTGCGCGCGGATTTTCTTGTGTTGTGAATTTATTTTTGTATTATTATTATTTTTTATTTTTTTTTTTTATTTTATTGATTCAAATAAAATATTTCACTAGTATGCATTTGAGACTATATTGTATTATGTATAATTTATCGTAGGTATAGTTATTCTTATAACGCAGTTATATTTTCGGTGGGACAATTTGACCCGTGATTTTTCTGAAATATCACCACGTTGCAAATCACATCAATCATACACACGTATGACGAAAGTATAGTGGCTAACATTGACTCATCAGTTCATCACTGAAACCAGTGATAAATCAGTATATCATATTTTATTGTGTTTGAATATTTTTTAAACAACGATATATACAATATTATTATAAATCGGTAAACTACCAAAGTACTTCCGAATTTTCAGACAGACAAACAAGTAGTTTGAACACGCAGTTTTCTTATACTAGTAGCAAAAATCAAAACCATAATATTATGTTTACCTACTATATTTTACTAAAAGTCGAGTGCGTCGAAATCGTAAATAATAATATAATGTTTTTCACCTTCCTGGTTATTTTCCCATAGTAAATAGTGTTTTAGGTTTGTTGTTGTAGGTAGGAATAATAATAATTATTCTTACTTGTTGGTTATGAAATGTATATAGAAATAATTTACTTTTACAAATCATTAGTGATATTAGTTTTGAGTGAAAATGCTTGGATCAGCATAATATTATATGGTACTTCAAATACATGTTTTGATAAAAAAACAATAGTGTAATAAAATAAAACTGCGTTTTATTGTAATCAATGTTGACAGTTTTAAATTCCAAAATTATTGATCAATAAAATAGTTTACACCAACAAATATAACTTTTATTTTTATAACCATCGTTCATAATATAAACCGTAGCAGGTGGCGTTTTGAAGTTCTGTCTACTCATACAGAAAAATGGAAAACTTGTTTTTTTTGTAAACAATTTATTACTCATTATTGTTGTTTGGCTGTGTGTTTAGCAACTCGAAGCGTGGTCGTCCGTCGTAGGTACTTTTGTTCGGCGTCGCGTCGTCGCTCGTCCGCGTCGGCTTGATATAAAACATTCTTGATTTCATTGACACGCGCTATGATTTGCGCGCGGAATTTCTTGTGTTGTGAATTTATTTTTGTACGCTATGCATTTTAATTGAATCAAATTGCAATATTTCTCTAGTATGCATTTGAGACTATATTGTTATAATTGATCGTGGGTAGGTATAGTAATTAATTATTCTAATAACGCAATTATATTTTCGGTGGGATTCAAAACAAAAAATTGGCCCGTGATTTTTATGAAATTTCACCACATTGCAAATTATATATTATACAATTACAATTACAATTATTATAAATCGGTAAACTATCAAAGTAATCACAAACTTGCAAAATATGCTTTTCCGAATTTTCAGACAGACACACAATTTTATTAGTTTGTTTTAGCAAAGTAGGTACCTATACCTATACGCTTACGTCGCGCGTCGCGTCGCGTCGTCGAAAACGGTGCGCCCAGAAACAAACATACCTACCTAATTCAGTTACAATCCTTTTTTTGTTCCGTAATATATTGTATTCTAATACGATTTTTTTTATTCGTCGGCCAGTTCTACTAGGTATAAAAAGATAAAATTGAAATATAATTATTGTAGCGACAGCCATATGTTACTATGTTTTCGTAAATATGTTTTTCACCTTCCTGGTTATTTTCACATAATCTTATATATATATAAATGAATCGCAAAATGTGTTGGTAAGCGCATAATTCGAGAACGGCTGAACCGATTTCGATAATTCTTTTTTTATTATATTCCTTGAAGTACGAGGATGGTTCTTATGTAGAGAAAACGTAAACATGTACCACGGGCGAAGCCGGGGCGGACCGCTAGTCTAATATAAAAATGAATCGCAAAATGTGTTGGTAAGCGCATAACTCGAGAACGGCTGAACCGATTTCGATAATTCTTTTTTTATTATATTCCTTGAAGTACGAGGATGGTTCTTACTTCTTATGGAGAGAAAACGTAAACATGTACCACGGGCGAAGCCGGGGCGGACCGCTAGTAAATAATAAAATAATAAATAGTGTATTAGATTTGTTATTGTATCTTGTGTCTTGTTGGGAAATGTTCAAATACCTACCTATTGAAATAATTTACTGTTACAAATCATTAGTGTTATTAGGTAGTTTTGAGTGAATAGGCATGGATCAGAAATTCAGAATATAATATGCTACTAACTACTCAAATACATACACGCCAAACTTGTTTTACATTCACGCCATCTAGAGTTCAATCTTTATCATTTTTGTATACGTCTGTGTGTGTAAACGACCCTGTATGCAATGACAGATGTTAAAACGCATGGTTTTACCGAATTGGGTGGATTTTAAGGCAATGATATGACATATTTAAATAAAATATAATATTCAGTAATCGCCATGACTATTCCTACGACCTTAATCTTTTCCAATTACGCAAAAACTCAAATAAACTAGAAATGTAGAATTCAGCGCCATCTAGCGGGACATTGGCTGGGAACAGATCGTAGCAATCACCTTAAGCTGAGCTATTAAGATGTGTAGCTGTGATTTGTAAAGACACCGCAGATGGTAAATAATTATACCATTAAGGCTTGCGGCAGAAAGCTACAAAGCCTCTTAGATATAATTTACTAAATATCGAAGTCTTATCGAAGTTATGATAATCGTATTTATTTTGGCGGTAATATGACGGCAGAATTAATTGAATTGAACGTAACGTTAACGTTTTTAACTAACTTATATCGTTCTTTGATATGTTGAATTGTAATACCATATGAATTCGGTATCCAATTATAATGCAAATTAGGCAAAAATTTGACCTAATTTCCCAACATATTCAAAGCAATAGCATGTCAATCCAATGCTTCATTACATCGGCATTACATTCCGAAACTTCGTTTAAGAGTTAGGAAGGCACCTAAAGCCCGCTTAGTTATGAAATATTTATGAGTCAAAACGTTTATATTTGAAAGCATAGCTAGCTTCACGCGAATTTCTACCGAAACTTGGAGAATAAATGGCTCAAGATAATATTGTAAGGAATAAGCGGTACGACGTCAATTATTTAACTTGTTTGTTGATTTCTTAATTCCCGTATTTTATGTAGCTCGCTGCGAGGAAACAGAGATGTTGCGATTTCGCTTATTACGTAAATTGTTAAGCTGACAAGACTTTAACCAAGGTGCGGCGTAAATAAAATGGAATGACATTAAATTCTCTTGTTTTGTTCATGGAAGTATCTTTTAGTTTCCTCTACGGTAATGACTTTTCAGAAAACAATTAATATTACTATAATACTTATGAGCTATAAAAAAAATCTGTATTGGATACCTACTACACATCACATGAAGGAGTTTTAATATTTATTATTATAATATTATGATAGAGTCTGTGTGGGAAATGTTTTCACATATCAGTAGTTACTTACTACGCACTCGACTATAATTTTATTATGAAACAATATGACCTTGATACTTATTATTGTTATTTGTTTCAGTTACGACGGCAGAGTAAAAGGCCCAACCGCGCACTGGGCCGACGCTTCGCTCGCGGGGCGCGCCCGCTGGCACGCGTCCCCGCATTCCGCGCTCAAGATCCGCGACGTTATCCCCACCGACCGCGCACTATACCGCTGCAGGGTCGATTTCAAAGTGTCACCTACGAGAAATTATAAACTCGTTCTGCATGTTATAGGTAACATAGTTGAGTTCTGTTTTTAGTAGTGTATATTCTTTTGGAACGTTTTCTAAATCTATGTCGTACGGCAATTGCTTTAGAATAGGTATATTTTGTAAGTATAAAGGTACTGGCGTTTAAAATCGTACTAATATTTGGAAAAACAAAAGCCAGTTTTTTTAATTTAATGAATTTTCTATAAAATCAGTAGGTATCAATTAGTTTCAGTCATTTTAATGTGAATATATGAATAAACTAACATAGAAGACACACAATATACAATATACATATATTATATGAAAGAGCTCTATGGCAAAATTTCCACAGTCAAAATGTGACGTCATTCCCCTCACCCGTGCTACCACGGTTCAACTCCAAAGTATCACAGACTAGAAACTGCTAGTTCTTGCGTCGTGTTATCGTCGAAAACTTCATTCAGTACGACCAAGTTCCCTTATATGGTTAAAGAAGTTCCGACTTGATTAAATTTGAAGTATTGCAGTCGATTGAAAGTTAAAGCTTGCAGTGCAAGATTTATAAGCTATTTCTATGAGTTTATTTAGTAAACAAAAGAATACGTGTGATCTGTGAAAATAACTAACTACTCATAATTTCTTGCTATCCCAATATGTAACAATTACGTTTGAGCAATATATGCATTTTATCAATGTTTTTCTGTACATTCGGCATTGCGGCAACAAGTACACCATTATTGAAATATTGCATATAAAACGAATTAAAAACTTCAACACATTTACGATTATCATCTCGCATATGAATCGAGTTAACAATAAAAAACGCTGTTAAAAGTAACTGCCCGTTAATAACTTTAAACTGGCTCAGTAATTTTATTACGTGGAGCATGTTTCATAAATGTCCAATATACAAAAAGTTAACATTGTTAATTTAAAATAAAACACCGTTTCATTGTTATTATAGTTTTATGATGCAACTTTGCATTTATGCAGTAAATGTTTTATACGTGTTTTAAGCGTTAGTGCCTATAAATGCTGTCTAATAAAGAAAATAATATCTATTTTTTCAACAGTGTCACTGGTAGAGTGTCTTAGCAATAGTTCTTCCTTCGTTATTTATGTATTCCTTTGTTCTTTTTTGCTCTCAGTTGAATATTCTCCGTTTATTTTAAGCGATGTTTTACCTTTTTTTTAATCATTGGCCAATTATTTTTTAATACTATTGCATATAATTTATACGTATTTCAACTTAATATCTCTAGAAGGAATTTACAAATAATATCCACTTTATATTAACATGTTCCACAGTGAAAGGATTAAGGCAAAATCATACAGATGGGTAATGTGTATAAGCTTTTATTCGCTTCCAGAGGTCAGAGACTAGCCCTCATGAGACTTAACGGAGTATTCAAAGTTATGCACTGATTTCCATCCTTCCTTTTATCGTTAAAGAGATGCTCTCTGTGGGAAATTTTAGCTTAGATATCCAGTTTAATATTTATTTTAGGGAAAATAGATTACCTATTTGTGTAAGTGCTACACTATACTTTAATTACTACTACATTTAAACTGGCTAGTGTAAAAGGGACTTTAAATTCACAGATTTTACTAATAATGTAACATGGACAGTATGTAATTGTGAATTGCGGATATGATGTTTGTACAAAAACGACTCATAGTTCTGTGCCTCCAGTGAATAAGGGAATAACTCAAAAACAGCACTTTTCAGGAGAGACAAAAAACTATATATCAACACTAAATCTTTATAACTTCAAATTTTTAAGCTTGTATGGGTAAGATATGATGTTAGACTTTAGTTTTACATATGAACAGATATTGTAACAACCCCATAAATATACTTTTTTCGTGTTTTTTTGTAGTTGTGCCCTTATGAACGAGTACTTCATGGAATAACTCAATGTATTCACATAAGGTTTTTTTTGCTCTTTGCAATATAACGACTTATGCCCTAATGCACTATGTTCATAGTCGCATAACACGACTTAAATTATTGCCAGTTTTGGTTTTATAGAAATGATGCGACTTATTATGCTTGAAATTTGTGTACTTTATGACTCAATTGAGGCCTTTTAGTGGAACAACCATGCATGTAGTTTGAAAAACGAATAAAATCAACGGATTTTTTATCGTTATTAGATATAATAAAAACAAAACAACATGTAGGTGTTTATGCATTTAACCCTAGAAGTCCAATCTACGTAAATTTAATGTACACCGCGACGAAATAACTTTGTCTTTTCTATATTTACCATCGAATCGCTTCGAAATCCAGAAACAACTCATTAGCCGTCGAGACCTAGCAGTACATAGTTGGCTCATCCCGGTAAATTCCGCCATTTTGTAGTAAAGAGGATGTTGTACGTCATTTTGACGTATAATTGGGCTTTTCGTAACTTTTACGATTGTTTAAAAAAAATATTTTATGTTGATTTATTTGAATATTTTTATTCCAAGTCACGTTTTACATGATATAGTATTATATACTATATATTGAGTATAAAATAGGATCCAGAAAACTTTAACACTAGGACGAAAGCCTTCAATTTTAGTAAATGACGATTATTGTCCTCCGCTGGATTTGGACTCCAAGCAAGAGGATTGGGTGGCTGAAGATGTTGTCCGGAGAAAAACCGAATATATCATGGTGGTTATACATTGAGGATACAAGCACTATTAAGGGATAAGAGAAGCTCGAAAACCATATTCCTGTAGGTATGTTCAGTTACCTTACAGGGAAAGTTATAGGTGGTCAGTGGCAATATTTTACGGCATGATATGGAATTTTAACAATTTCTATATCTTATAATATCAAAATAATATAGATAAATAAAGAAAAAACAATGAGCTGCAAAGATTTTATGAAAAAATTAAGCACAGATTTGAAGGTGCCTTGGATGCAAATACGACTTGAAGAGACTCTACGTGGCAATATCCAAATTTTTTCAAAATATATGGTACCAGAGTATCCATAATATGTTTAGTGTTTACGATAATGCAGGACCAAAATAGTTTCGATATTGCGGATTTTTTTCCTATAAAAAGACAAATTACAGTGGCTAAAACGCTATATGAGAGAGAAAACAATATTCATAATTGTCAAGACTGGTTATAAATTTTTTTTTCTATGCGTCTATAATTATAGTATTATTGTAGTTAGATTAAATAAAATAAAAAGATTAAAAACTAGTTATTTTTTATAAAACTTACCCAAATATAAGAAGAAAATATTATAAGTTTAACATTTTTGTTGGCTTTTTTTAGATGATTCAATTATCGTTCTGTATTTATATAAACAAGGACTATAATATTAGCACTTAATGTGTTAATTAAAACTGTATTTTTAATAGATACTATTGCAAAAAATAGTTAATTTCCATAGAAATATTATTAGTATCCCAAGTTAACTGATAAATAAAAAAAGATTGAAAATATTATTAAGCAAAAAGGAATAGTGTCCGTTGTTTCCGTGCAGTATTCAAATAGACCAATAGTAACACGGCATTAATGCAAAACTGTCTCATGTCGTCACTTGAACCAATGACACTAAGAGTTGTTCCTTTATGCTCATGTTAGAAAAATGACACAACTGCGTTTATACTAAAATAGTGTTAGCACGGATGGAACAAAATTGAATTAAGTCTTTATTCAAAAAGTATAACTACACATATGTCTTTGTGTTCGTGGGTTATTTTGACTCGAGACGAATAGTTCCTTTGCGATTGCCTAAAATGATGGATAAGGTAACTTATACCGTTTATCACACCCTACTTATACCGTTTGGGTCATTCGAAAAACTGGGTTAGGATGCAGCTAGAGATATGACCTTTTGATATGTTGTGTATTTTGACGAGCTGAATCCAATGGTGCAATAAAAACCAAAGGGAATAACTCGTCTTACTCCCTTATTCACTGGAGGCACAGAGTTTTCGCTTCGTAAGTATACCTTCGTATACTTGTAATCACTTTTTCCTGGAATATAATTAAATCTAAAAATGAATCCATAATTTTTTTTTATATTAAACTTGATACTTACCACATATATTTGAATAACACTATATAGATCAACTAGCTGTGCCCGCGGTTTTACTCGTAGGTATTGTATATTCGTGATAATAATATAACCTTCTTTCTCTAGCAAGCACTGAAATAATGTTTCAAATCGCACCCGTAGTTCCCGAGATCAGCACGTTCTACCAAACAACCATTCAAACTCAATAATATACTAGCTGTGCCGCGCGGTATGATCCGCGGACGAACCTACGGGCAAAATTAAGTATTTCTAAAGCTCATGTGTTATTCTGATAATGAACCTATAAGTTTGGACGGATAAACCCTATCCATCCGTACTATGCGTACTTTTTGAGCCAATTCTTTACAAACATACTGACATACAAATCTTTCTTAATAATATAAACACTTATACCTAAAGAAACAGATATTAAGAGCCACGTCTCGCCACTTGTCCATTACGGGAGGAACAAAAAGCGTTTCACAGACGCGGAATCTCGCACGTCAGCTGTTTCCAGTGATTGATTAGTTTTTAACTAAAGGGATATTCATCACCTACTTGAGACCCTTGTTCTTATAACTGATAAGACAGTAACAGATTTCTCGATCTGCTCGTAGAGATTTTTTTGTGAATGTATGATTTGAAGCGTGTTATTTTTAAATTTAGAAGTGCACGTTGCTTCAAAATATTATAGAAAGTATAGATCGTGTTGTTTAAGTAAATAAATTAATAATTGTTAATTTCATATATAATCTAATATTCTAAAAAACTGCTTTCACCAGTCTTCTATCTAGAGTAGGTACCAGCAAATACTGTACAACAAGAAACAATGACCCTTGAAGTCATAAAATTACAGAAAATATAGAATCTTTGTTTAATAAATATAACAACAGAATCAGATTTAATTCAGTCATATTTTTACTCACAGGATTTGATTAAAAGCTTATCTTACGTATTGATTGATCCTACGTTGGTTGGATTCATCGAAGATTTTTGTTAATATTTTACAGCACCCAGTACAAACGTCAAACGAAACCGTACACTCGTACAGGTAAAATTACTTTTCCGATCCGATGCAATCTCGCTACGAAAAACTGACAAGAATAATTGGATAAATCTGAAAAAATATAAAAACCGCAAAGTTGCCGGGATTTCGTCATCCATATTGCTTTCGTCCTAAAACTATTGGTTGCGAGATTTTTTGGATCTTTGGGTCTGTTTGGATTTGACTTTTTTATGCATTTTTGGTAGTTTGTTTGGTGAAATACGTCGATACTAAGAAGTAACAATGTTAATTAGGTACTACTACCTACATAATATTAGTTATACTTTTAATTCCCAAAAATCATTTATTCCACATTAAATAAGATCGTTAATATATTCATCTTTTTCTGACACAAAAGTTTAATCATCGGAACAGGAAAAATGGCGCACAAAATTAGTTTTTCAATTGCGACTTCATTGCTGTCTCTAATGCCATGCCCACTCAAGGTAAGATTAGTCGGTTTTATATCCGAAAATGTCCAACGTTTCCATGCTCGTCTACGTTGTTTAATCAAAATGTTTGTTTTTGTTTTTGCTAAACCAGAGATGCAATGAAAATTTATTTCATGGTAAAGTCAGAAGCAATTTAGTAATTAAAACGTACAGGTATGTTCTAAGGTTGGTTATAAACCAGGATTACTTAAAATGTGAGCTTATATAGGTGATAAAGAATACTTTTTTTTAATTTCTTACACGCAAGTATAGCTATGTAAAGAAACATAGGTACATCACATTTAAAATATGTGTAGTGTAGTACCTACACTGTACATTATACAAAACTACTTATAACTATTTTAACATTGACTACAACACTAGCCACATTACCCACGACTAAATAAACGTGCAAATTCTAAACACACACAATTTTATTTCCACTTTTCCCTTAATTGTAGCCATTCATACAAAATATTAATATATTACGAACATAACGTGATTGGTTTCATTCACGTGTAAATATGTAAATTGGCATTTATTTAAGGCCTTCCCATTGCCATTTATATCTGCGTTTGTTAAAAGTGGAATGCAGAGAAACAGGCTTGATGTAATCATTTCATTTTCCGCTATGTTAATAATAAAATATCTGTTTGAAATTATTCGAAATCCGTGGAAATAAATTACGTTTTTAATTTACTGCATTCAGGTGTATAAAAACAACTGTGTAACTAAATATGATTGGAAGTGATGATACTTGAAAAATACAAAACTTGTGCATAATGAAACGGGTTTTGTATTAAAAGTTTTGCACGTTGCTTTGTCCATTCAAAAAGGTTGTCAAAATCTACACTGTTTTGAATGTTATTTTTTAATCACACTTACTGATACTACTTATAAGAGAAATATTTTTATAGTTTCATCGTTGATTTTTTTTTTTCAAGTTTTACGTTCGAATTTTTTTATTTGTTTAAATATTAATTCATTTGAACATTAAAAAAAAAAACTAGATAAAATAATATGTTGCAGAGTTCAAATATTCCTTAATTTCTAAATAACTAACCAAATCAAAGCTGATTGGGTTGGTGAACTCGGCTTAAAACATTCTCAGTTAGTGAGTTAAAAATTATTAAACATTTTTAGATTCCTGGAAAATCCTTGCGCTTAATTGGAGTAAAGTTTCAAGCAAATAGACTGTGACCGTATTCTAGGAAATATGCAACCCGTAGAATTAAATAACATATTGAATGGACTATGTATTTGAAATACGTTTAAAATCATTATCGAAATTTTATAAATAATTTTAAAAATTGAGAAATGTTGAAACACTTTATTAATCGTACATTCTCGAAAAATTCAAAGGAAAAAACAGAGTTCGACAATTTGATAATTGAATAAAAATCCAAAGATCACTTTCACAAATTACTGATAAAGTTCATTTTGATTCAGCACTGCGTATACTTTGATACATTATTAATTGTCCTCTTATCTTACAGATATACTAAACAGAATATATCCAGAAGTTTTGAACTGTGCAGTTACACAATATTGTAAAAGCTTATTGAACTGTAGTGCATAAATCAAATGTAGAATTTGAAATCGTGTTTCGAACTGTACACAAACTTCTTTTTATTTAAAAATTCAACTTCAGTACGCTGGTGTCCGCAAAAATTGGAAAGTAGTCAATGGATTGACTTGAAATTCTCTTCAACGTAGACTGTATTTACACGAGCATTTTTAATATTTATAAATTCTTATGGAAACGTAAAAATTCAAGCAAACGCTGCCGCAACAAAAATATTTGTGTTTAGATAGAACAAATATCCATTTTCACGTGAAAATCACTTTATATGAAATAACATAATATCATGAAGACATTTATAGCCTCATCTTTATGCGATTAGAACATATTCGTTTATAAATAATTAAGTTAGTACAATCTTTTCGAGAGTGAAAAGCTTCTGAAACGTTCCACGAAAGTTTAAAAGGGTAGAAATATCCCACTTCAGACTATTATTTTCCATATTAATAATGAAGAATAGTGCTGCATTTCACGGTTTGTTATATGAAAACACAGAATTTCTATGAAAAGGGAATTTCAAGCGAAATAACCACAGATAATCGCGGCTTATCTTGGAAAAATTTTTCTATAAAGAGCAATAATACCAATTATGTAGGCACTAGGCATTTTTTTTAAATATATATTTTTTTTGCGCTATCTTTATTCTTCCAACATTTCCTTTCCTATCAGGTTGCCTGGCAGAGATTGCTGTGTAGCAATAAGGCCGCCTATTGTGCAAAATTTTTGTATATTTTGAATTTGTACCACATTTCCTACATTGTTTTGTACAATGAAGTGTTATAAATAAATAAATAAATAATTCCTCCATTCAATATTACAGCATAATAACAAATTCGCACAGCATACTATCAATTACCATAATAATAACGATGGGCCAGTGTTGCCAGCGTGCAAGTCACCTGAACCAGTTGTCCAGTACAATTTATGTTCGGACATAGGAACGAAGCCAAATCGGGCCGGTTTATATAGCGAACATCTTGCCAATACTGCGTTCAAATAATGTTTAGAGCCCACGGAATGTTTATGGCTGACGTGGATGGGGTGTACTTGTTTTATGTCTTCTCAATTTTGTGCTTCTTGGGAGTAGTCGTCGGTGTAAAATGATTCACGACTTCTTCTATCTGTAATACGATGGTGCATGTGTGTGTGTGTAAGAGTATAAAAGAAATAGGCAGAGAAAGAGGAGTACCTATGGACAGTAAATTGATGCATAAGGTAGTTAATAGTTATCGTAGATTAAACGGGCAAAGCCTACCTAACTGCATAATAATACTTCAAGTAAAATAACCAGAACTAGGTACCTATTAACATACCATAATGTCGTCCCTACATAATGATAATGAGACCCATTGTTCTAGTACATAAGTTTTATACAAAACCGCAATTTTATAAACCTTTCCCTATCACTTAGGATGTTATTTTATGGTAATAATAAAAACGTACTTTGTGTTTCGATGTGACGATTCGCGATTTGGAGTGTTTCCAATTTCCTATGAAAATGGGTTAATCTTGAATAGGATATACGCTTCTTTTAGTGTAAAATGTAAAGCTGAAGTTAATATTAATAAGCTCTTTTAATATTTTTTTGATGAATGATATAAAAATTCACATTTGACCTACCTAGTATTGTATGAGTGTAATGTGAAAAGAAACAAAATCTTTTACTATTATTATTCCATTTGATTGTATTTTGTTTTTCCCAATAGAGCCTCGATTGAGAGAGTATATAAAATATTATAACGAGAGCCAATTCAAAAATAATACAAAGTAATAAAACAAAATAATGACAATATTAAATGCACTGACCGAATCTCAAAAATTACCCTGCAAATGATGTAATGCGAAATGAGTGCAATTACATAACATGGTTAATGTTTTACTTTCATTGCCTTTAATTAATGAAATTACTATGTGGTCACGAATCAGTATGACGCCATGTAATGGCTGAAAAACTGTACAGTATACAATTGGTTTTGTGTGTTTTGGGCAGTATTTAGTTTGGTTAATTATTTAATTTAGAAATACCTATTTTATTCAATGGCTGCTTAATTAGGACATCTTGTTTCATATAAATAAGAAGTAAAGAAAGAAAACATTTATGTCAACACACACAGACAACAATGCTCTATTCATTTTCTTTTTTTATTAGTGACAAGTTTTAAAAGCATGTAAACGAGAAAGTTGACCATCTAATGTTAAGTGGTCTCCACCCTCTTTAAAAGTTGCTACACTAGTGGTGTGTTAGATGTTTTGTCCTATAAAGAATACACTTTTTATGTCCTGCTACTCTTGTTACTTAAGTATTTAGTCTGTTCCAGGTTCTCTGGCAGAGATCGCTGTCTTAGCGATAAGACCGCCTGTTGTGCTCAACTGTGTCTCTTTCTTTTATACCTATATTATTTGCTGTAATTTTTATTCCCTGCTGCACAATAATTTTTTTTTGTTTCTTGTTAGTATTTAAAAATATACTTCGTTATACTGTGGTTATACTCTAGCTGCTATACAATCTTGAACAGTTTCAATCACCACGCCAAAAATGGCCCAAAAACTAAATTCCGGCCCGTAAATTAACATCGGCAGTTTAGCAGCGTCGTGCAGCTTAACAAAATTACAGTTTACCGCAGGCTGCAGCGCATGGTCAAGGATATATTGCAAAAGAATGATATACTAAGCAATAATAAAGCACGAATTGGCGGCCGGCCAGATGGAAGACACATCCCGGCCGTTCCGCTCACGTGACGTTCAATATACGCCGGTTTTTATTAAGTCGCTTATTTACGCATCTTGTGTGTTCTTATTGGGGTTAATTTATTTGTGTTAAGGCGACTACACCACCGAAACTAGCGCCCCCCCAACATTTTATTTTTTTACTCCTAAACCAGATCAAATTTAAAAAATCTAGCTCGGTACTTTGCTAGTATATTACTTGTAGTATTTTTGGTATTACTTTTCATTATTTTGCATTCGGTAAATTAGGAGAACTTTTGATTACCGCCAAAAGTGGCCACTTTTGGCGGTAATCAAAAGTTCTCTAGAATAATGAACAGTTAGAATAGTGAAAAGTAATACCAAAAATACTACAAGTAATATACTAGCAAAGTACCGAGCTAGATTTTTTAAATTTGATCTGGTTAAGGAGTAAAAAAATAAAATGTTCGGTGGCGCTAGTTTCGGTGGTGTAGGCCTCTTAATATAGGAGAAGCTAGCGATTGGTGGAAAGATATTTGTAGAGAAAATTAGTCTACTTTAACGGAAAAATTAACTCGTTTCATATGGTGTACGACCCTTCAACCACCGCATACAAATTATTATTAATAGTTGTACGTATTTAAAATTCTTTTAGTTTAACAGTCACTCAAACTTCGCAGTTTTTATTGAAGAGCAGGACATATTTGTTTCAAATAAAAAACAATAAAAAAAATATTGTTTAGTTCTTTAAACAAGTTTTCATCTTGTATAGGAGGTAAGTGCCTTCATTTAAGTGACAAATTTCACTTTTGTTAGAAGGCGCTTCTCTTCCATAACAATTACTAGGCAATAACAATTAAAAGAAAGCTTAAAAAATAAGGTAATGTTAACATGATACTCCTATAAGTTCAAATAACTCCTTCAAATAATTAAATAGCACTATATACCAATTTCAAGATATTCTAACCATCAATTATTACGTGTGAGAATCGAGAGGGCCGAACTTCGATCCCATAAGAGCAATAATTGAATAAGATTCTAGTAGAGCAAAAGGCTGATCACTTAGGTAGGTACTTCCATTCTAGCTAAGATTTTTCTTTAAATTTCAATAAATGAGATATTTAAAATACTTTAATTCGTTTTTGTCCTTGAAACTTCTTGTAAACAATCCCTCTAAACATCTCTTCTAAGACTCCATACATAAACTTAGAAGCAAAAATAGTACTTTTTAGTAACAAGAATTCATAAAATTTTGGCGTGGAAATTTTATCTCTTAAATAAAAAAAACGAATTTTTAAACAAATTGCCATATTATTACACGTAAATTGAGATATTTAATATTTCTCAGCCTGGGGTTATTTTCTTTAATATAACTTAGTGTCCCGTAGCGTAGTATATTAAATTTATGATGCCATACGCGTGTCGCCGTCGAATTTATAATAGTAGTGATAAACTATCTTCCATATTATCTGAATATTTGAACAATAAATCAGTTTGAAGGTTTCAAGGTATTATTGACGTATTTTATAAAGTATTGGGCGAGTTCATCGACTTTAAAATTGTGTTATAATATGAGATAATATTGCGAACTATAAAAAATTAAAAGTCTGAAAATCTTTTGCTATCTTTTCTTGTATATTAATTTTGACCAATATACTGACATAATAATATTATGATGATTCTTTAATATTTCCCATACTATACCTTCATAGCTGAAAACAAAAAGTCTTTTAACATTATCCGGTCAAAAGCAATTTGCATCAGGACTTTTCGAGAAGGTTTTTATTTAAGCAATATACGGTCCCGGGAAAAAGTTAAATGTAGGGTAACTCAATTATGAGCTACCGTGTGTCCCAACTTTATCACGATGACTTTCATTTCGGTCAAGATACTTGTCAGTTCGGAAGTATGAGCATTTAGGAAAAAGGTAAGCATTAGATACATGCACACCTAAATTTGAGGTTTCCGCCACCGTAATAAGAATGTTTTTTCATCGAATATTGTAATCATATCAGTCGTTTTATTTATAGAGTTAAAAGATAACAATGCCCAATGTTCAATTATGCGATAAAAGTTCTTTTAACATGTAGATATGCTTGTTATTATGGCGGTAAATGTTTTGCCAGTTAGAAATTTTAATTGACTTCGTTACGAGGGAATATAAGCAGAGGTTACCACAAAAATATTCTGAATTTTAAATTTTTGATAAATTGTTTTAATTGGTAACGTTGAAAAATAACTTTATGAAACAAACAAGTTTAATAGTCAGTCAATTGACCGTGAAATGTCAATATTTTTCTATTAAATCTGCAGTATATTGGCGTTGCACGAATGTTTTATCTATGTAAATGCAATTAATTATAAACAAAACCATTTGCTTTTTACACCGAAATAATTATTTGCATCACTATTTTTGCTCAACTTACTAAAATAGTTGTGAAATAATTGTATGATAAATCTACATTTTAGAAAAGAGACAATATTGGCGTACCAACATCACTACATAGTATAATACAAAGTCGCTTGCTCTGTCCCTATGTCCCTTTGTATGCTTAAATCTTTAAAACTACGCAACGGATTTTGATGCGGTTTTTTTTAATAGATAGAGTTATTCAAGAGGAAGATTTTAGTATATAACTTATAAGATTTAAGACAAAGCGGGAGAAGCCGCAGGCGACATGCTAGTAATAAACAATATATTTCTCATTTATAGATATTCTCATTTATCTCGATTTTATTTCTTCAATATCGATATTATTTATTCAATATCAGTTATGTAATATACTGTGTCTATATCTCATACTGACATTAGAAAACTTGCAATATAAATTTTCATACGCTCTTAATTACCAAGAAATTCTTAGTTTATATATTTTAAGCAAACTTTGTTTATAAATAGTAATTATAAGAGGGTAGTTTGCTCTAGGTTGAAATATTTTGAAGTTTTCCATAAATTATTATTAGTAAGGAAATAGAAATTGTTTTGAAGTTTGACCCACAAAATTTTGTTCACATATTGTTTGGTTAATTAATTAATATTAGGGATAGTTTGTGAAATCTTTGAAAAGTTAGCTGATTTAATATTAATTTAATATGTAGTACGTTGAATTTGGTTATGACGCTGACCTATAATATCTATGGATTTTTTAATACCTAATATATTTTAAATTACTTCCTTTATGTTTAGTAGGAAAATTAACACGCATAGAGACGGAGTTGTAAATCACTACATAGTACAAGGTGAAAGGTAAGACGTTTGACAAATTTATATTAGACAGGAGCTTCTATTAAAAAATCGTATTAAAAAATTTGGACTTTGTATGGAAATCTGTCAGATGATTAGCGAAGTTTCCTTACAAAGTCCAATTTTTTTACGAATTCAGCAAAGTTGTAGAACAAAAGTTGTTCAGTTTCATGAGTAGAAGCTCCTGTCTAAATTTGTCAAACGTCTTACCTTTCGCCTTGTATAAAACAAAGTCGCTTTCCCTGTCCCTATGTCCCTTTGTATGCTTAAATCTTTAAAACTACGCAACGGATTTTGATGCGGTTTTTTTTTAATAAATAGAGTGATTAAAGAGGAAGGTTTTAGTACATAATTTATTAGGTTTTAGACGAAGCGGGCGAAGCCGCGGGCGGTGAGCTAGTAAATTAATATATCCATTCGTGGAAACGCCAGCGACTCACTAATATAATAAGCTAATAAATTTATTTTAATAACTTTATTAACTTAATTCCTTGAACTCAGCTGTCCACTGTCTACATAAAAAATATATTTATAAGATACTACAGTAACTGATATACCTACTAATAATAACAATAACAATACCTCATTCCTTGAATGCATTCCATTCACTAACTAGTACCTATATTATAACCATAACGTAGTATATTTTGTTCTCAGCCACATAATAATTTTTAACAAAAAACTAAACTACCTTGAAATGGTCAGAACTGGACAAAATAAAGACACTTTCAAACAAAAAAAAAAGAATCATTGCAAAAGCTTCACCCAGTCAATAGTTCTGACTTCTGACCTAACAAGCCCAGACCTCCTCTTTTTCATGAAGTCGGTTGAAAAGCTAATAACATTTAAGTATTGTATAATGTAAAGGCCAAAATATCATTATACAATAGCCTGGTGCGTAGTATATTGGAATACGGTTCTGTGGTTTGGAGACCTCACTTCGCGTGCCATTCCTTACGATTGGAAAGGATACAGAGAAGATTTCTTTTACACCTTGTTTATTCTAGCGGGAAATCAAAAAAACAGTTGCCATCATATAAAAAGCAATTATCTCATTTCAGAATTACTTCCCTTGATAATCGGCGGGTACTTCTTGATTTACTCTTTGCCTTAAAATTGTTCAATGGTAAAATCGATTGCCCCCAATTGCTTCAAAGATTTCACTTAAAGGTCCCTTCCAGATATCCTCGTAAGGTTTTGTTGCCGCTGTGTCCTCCTCAACGCAGAACCGTATCGGGTCGGAACTCACCCATTCCGAGAATTTGTAAAACTGTAAATGACTACAGTCAGATGTTTGATATATTTGTAGATTCCCCCAACAAGCTCCGCAAAACATTTAATTCACTTTTGAAGGAATAAAATAGATTAAGTACATTATATATAATCATTGGTTTTCCTTTTTTTTTTTTCACTAATAAAATTGTTTGGTGTAATTGTATACTTTAAAACTTAAAACTTATTTTTCGCATGCTGTGTTTACCTATAAGTGTTTTTTTACATTGATCTTATAATTGTGTATGTGTATTTTGATATTTTATATGTAATGTAAACAAACGTTGGTAGACCAAAATAAATAAATAAATAAATAAATACCGAAGTTCATTACTTCGCAACCGATGCACTTACCCTGATGACTGCAATACGTGGACTCAGGTGGTCGCCTTTTTAATGACTGGTAATAACCGTGTATTTAAACTTCAATATGTTGTTTATTTTATACACTTCATTAAGCAGTGGTGCTTCTTCGGGAACATATTTTATGGTCACCATGCTGTTGTTTTCATATCACTACATAGTATAAAAGAAAGTCGCCTCTTCTGTCCCTATGTCCCTTTGTATGCTTATTTCTTTAAAACTACGGAACGGATTTTGATGCGGTTTTTTTAATACATATAGTGATTCAATAGGTTTTAGTGTATAATTTATTAGGTTTGAGACAAAGCGGGCGAAGCTGCGGGCGGCAAGCTAGTTAAAAAATAATATATATCTTCCTAAAATCCATACTAATATTAAAATGCGAAAGTAACTCTGTCTGTCTGTCTGTTACTCAATCACGCATTAACTACTGACCCAATTTGCATGAAATTTGGTATGGCGATATTTTGATACCCGAGAAAGGACATAGGCTACCTTTTATTGCGAAATATGTACCACGGGCGAAGCCGGGGTGGACCACTAGTACTAAGATAAAAGGAATGCAAATATGCGTAGCTAGAACTTCTTTTATGTTTCTAAAGTTTATAATTTTTAACATATTGGCATAAGTATTATCAAAATAGATAAAGCGTGGTCAAAATAAATCTCTCGTAGCAAGAGACTCCCTTAAATTTTGTTTCAGAAATGCTAGTATTTTTTCTTAATCAGTCGAGTTTTTCTTTAAAAATAAATAAGCCTAAATTAACTAATTTTATGCAGTTTATTGATCTTTTCTCTTCAATGTTTAATAAGTTCATGCATTTAAAACTGGTGATTAAGATTGACTGCAGTAAAAACTAAATGAATTATGACTTTTATTGACTATGCACACGTAATATCCCGTTCTATTTCAACTAAACAAAACTACTATTGTAACAGATTACTAAACCATTTATATAGCGAATTAAAAACGCTAAACAAATTTTTATCACCCCAAAACTGCGAACTAAAAATCGTTTTTCCTAACACAAAAGTTGCAATCATTTGACATGTGTGAATGATTGGTTTTATCGTACAATCTATGTGAACCCGCTCGGCTTCGTAACACGATTCAACGGATTTTCGAATAGATTATTATCTAAAGGTGTTTTTATATTAGTTTTATACTAGTTTTTATACTAGATCAGGATATTAGAATTGATATAAAAAAATTGTTACACAAGTACGAACATTTTAATGGTTTTAATTTAACTGTATGAAACATAATCCATATTTGAGGTATTAAAATAGCCTTCAATACAGAAGAGCTGATTTATACAACCAGCTAAAAATAAATAATTTAAGGTATGATTACGATTATATGGAAAAATATCTCACATAGACGTATTCATCTTTTAGAATACATAAATAAATTAGGTTGTTACAACTGGACTAAAATATAAATTAAACAATACATCTTGAAACGAAAGTTAGAGATAAAGGGTTAAACCAAAACTTTATATCGGACAAAACAAGGAAGCTCGGGCGATCTTAGCGAATTTCTAACAACAGTCGAATTTGTATTTCTGGGGATCACAAACATTTCGATCGCTAGTTAGCAACTTTACTTGCCCAATTACAAAGGGTGTTTCGCTTACAGAATATTTATGCAGCTAAAATTGAAACATCACTGAATTGAAACAAATTCTGTATATTGTAACGAAGTTCCTTATCGCGCGTTGCGAAAGGGGGCTAGATGGAATCTATACTAATATTATAAAGCTGAAGAGTTTGTTTGTTTGTTTGAACGCGCTAATCTCGGGAACTACCGGTCCGATTTGAAAAATTCTTTCGGTGTTAGATAGCCCATTTATCGAAGTAAATAAAGTTGAAACGAAACTTTTTGTTACCTATTAATATTCGTAAGCCGCGGCATGCGCATGTTTCTCTGTCTGCCATTCTCTCTCTCTCTCTCGTAGAACTTCGTTCCATCCGGGTGTTAATACTTACCTCTCAAGTTTTTTTTATTACATCACTTTAATAATCTTAGGAGAAACATGCTTTCATAGAGTCAATAAAGTTGTATTTGATTATGCTTTTTGTATAATAACACCAATATTTAATACTCAGCAACAATAAATGAATGTACAGTGAATATAAACCTTTACAGCAATTCATTTTCATTCGTTACAATACATGTTCGTTATTCATTCTGAGCCAATCGCGATGCCGCTTAAAAGTTTTGACAGTTCTGCTGAAAAAACAACCAATGATTTTGCATTGGCGGTTTTGTTAATAACTTCCATCAGGCGATGTTTTTTATATTTGTTTTGTATTTCTTTATGTAAATTATATTAATGTAAATTATGTTGATAGCTAAAATAAACTACAAAATAATTAACGAAAATTCGTTAATTTTGTAGCCAGCTTATCTACCTTTAAACGTAAAATTTAGATGTATATGGAACTTTATTGATAAATCGTTATAAAATTAAGTTACAATTCATATGTTATTTCCCGAAATGTAATTATCCATACTATGGCTTCATTGACAAATCTCAAAGGAGATTTACGCTGATCGAGCGATATCAAAATGCATAATTACCACATCTAATTACCTATGTAATTACCTATATCTTATTATATCTCAGGATTGGTTATAGTGACCACAATAATTGTTCTATATATACTTTTTTGGAATTATTTTTATACAAAACTAGCGGTCCGCCCTGGCTTCGCCCCTGGTACATATTTCGCAATAAAAGGTAGCCTATGTTCTTTCTCAGGGTCTATAGATTGTCTGTGCCAAATTTCATCAAAATCGGTTCAGTAGTTTATGCGTGAAAACCATACATACATACTTACATACATACATACATACATAATTACAAAACTTTCCTCTTTATAATATTAGTATAGATATAAATAATGAATGTAAACATAATTAAACTTTTTTTATGTAGAGCAAAAAGCGTCAGACAAAGGGACCTCTGAAGTAATGTGTATATCTTTTATTTTCCCCAAATGACATGATTAATATTTCGCATTATATAATATTTGGTTTCACTTAAAACTCTTAAAAGTGAATAAATAATTACATGGCTTCTGTAACTGTAATAAATGGAAGATTTGAAATTGTTGTAAATAAAATGACAGCATTTGTTTTTAAAATCCATTTGAGTTGGGTTTCCTTTGATCCGTTCGCATTGTTCCTCATTATTCATAATTAATATATTGTTTTGTTTCAGAATTACCAGAGAAGCCGAAAATATTTGACGAGAGCGACAAGGAAATAATTGGTATAGCCGGCCCTTACATAGAAGATACAAGTCTCAAACTTACCTGTGTTGTAAGTGGAGGTAAAACTAGTGGAAAACATTTATTTGTGGTAACATTTTATCGAAATAACATTTCTGTTTCGTTAACTTTTAATTGGTGTGTTATTCCTTGAACAACTTCTGCAATGTACCAATTTTTGTTCGTCTTCCAATGTACGGAGACCCAAATCACGTATTTTACAATTACGGGACCACAGGGTTCGTGTTCTGCTTTGTTATGTCCAATGCTTATAACCTAATGACTACGAGGTATCACACGAGCAATAATATATCTTGTTTTACTAATTCTAGATATTATGTTTTGATAAATTCATCAGTCAATACAAATTAAAGCTTATGAATGAAAGTGAACATCTATAATAATAATTCAACACTCAACATTATTAATAAATATGTTAGATTGTTTATACTTTTTATTTCATTTTTAATTGCGATTTTTTCATTATTTTATTATTTATTGTGCATCCAGACGTTTCAAAGACTTTAAAGCGAGCGTGGTCAAGGGTAGAGTCACGTCAAAAGAATTTAATTTCTTTATACTTAATAATATCAATTATAAATTGTATACGTTCAATCTGCTAGTTTTATAGACTTGCTAGCAAAATTGGTAATAATTGGCTTGATCACTTAAGAGCACAAAATAAATAATTTATTTATGAACAAAAACCATTCAATCCGCTATTCACGTCCAAATATTAATAAATGCTCGGTACTATTATTAGACCATGTTTTCATCCACATACCTTCCAATAAAATTCTATTAACTTCATAATAATAAAAACTTTTAAAAATGAAACCGAACGGAATAACTCGCACTCTTCGTGTTAAATTCAATTTCGATTATAAGCCCTTTATTTACTTTTATAATTCAACACTCAATTAAAAGGCCTTAACCTAATTACCAAAGAACAATGAAACTGGAGCATTGGTCTATTATTTTTGCTATGTTAATAACCATTCCATTTCCATAACAAAATTGCCAGCAACCACGTAATTATGTTTGAAGTTAGGCAGCTTTTTATTCATATTTATTAACGCTTTGTTTGATTCGAATAACGTTCGACTTCTTGACGATTCGATGTATTTTTAATAACACTAGAAGCTATTATTATGCTGCGTTGTAATTTTATAAGGAGCAATGATTTTAAGGCCTTTTTTATGACGTCATATTCAAATAAAATCTACGTAATGTAATGCTTAAGCAACTGAACTGTAATATACAAAGTAAATGCAAAATAATGCTTTAGTTATCTACTATTTAAAAATCTTTATACAGTTTTAAAACAAGGAGATTAATTTTGTATTCCCTAATTTGGAAATTAAACTAGATACACTGGTATAATTATTTTATACCTGCGTAGAATTGTTTTAATAGATAATTAATAACAATCATTATTATTAAACATTTGTGCGTGAATTTGATTGTCATGCGGATTAATTTTCAAAGAGCTATTTACATTATTGTATGTTATCGAATTTCACACGAACGATGAAGTCAGTGAACTTATACATTGAAACGAAAATAACACATTAAGCAATTCTTTAAAAATATACAATAGTTTCATTGAAATGTAGATAATTTCACTATTTTTAAGGGACAAAAAGTTTTTCACCAGCTTCTGGCTAGATGCAAAAACGTGTGCAGCATTTGTTACCCAATGTGAAAGTTTGACAGGCCAAGTACATAGCCATATGTGTGGTATATATGTATTTTGTGAGTGGTATATCATGTAACTGTGGTCATTTAATTTACGATTCTTACTCGGTATGAACAGTGAGGTTAGGCTTCTTAAAAACTAGACATTGAGGTAAAAGAATACTCGTGTAGTGTTTTTTTTTTGAAGCATAAAAATCTAAGAACAGGTAAATTTAATATTTGCTAAAAATATATTTCTAAATGAAACTACATTTTATAATACAATTAGTGTCGTTACATTCAATAACAGCAATTGAGATTAATTTAATTTTTATCACACAATATTGTACTTTTCTTTTCGCTAGACCACACAATACGTACTCGTATATTATGTCATTATATTATAATATATTTCTTTCATGTTATTTTTTACTGTTTTTAAGCATAAATGACGTGTTTCTTAGGTAAACCAATGCCGCGTCTTCGATGGTGGCGTGACGACAAGATGATATCAAAGCTAGACCCTACTGAAGATGGTTCCCGTCTCAGTACATTAGAGCTCAAAATACCAAAGCTAAAGAGAGAATACTTCGAAGCAGTGTATACTTGTACTGCAGATAATACTGCGCTAGTGCCGCCGCTACGGGTTAACGTTCAAATACAGTTATATCGTAAGTATTATTATTTTATGCATAATGTTAAGAATTCTATACTATTTATATAATATGGTAGTTTTATATCTATACTAGCTGTGTCAGGCGGTTTCCTCTCAAAATCAAGTATTTCTGTAGCTCATGTGTTATTCTGATGTAACAGTGTACACCTTTATTAGTACTGAGAGCCCGTCCATTTCTTTTTGAGCTAATTCGTTACAAGCATATTTCCTGCATTAAAATATTTCCCCTTTAAATACCTATAAGTAGAGATACGTGTGTTTAATTTTACTAATTTGATATTTTAATTATTAAGTAAATTTGAATCAAGCTTTACAATCATAACATTACAATCAAAACACTTATAACACGACTCAGTAAATGATTAAATTTGTATCTCCCGTCCAAAATTGCCCAAATATGTTCATATATCAAAACAACTCAAGCATGCAATAGTTAACAAGAAGCGCGAACTAAATTAAATAGTTATTAGTGAATGTGAGTGATGTGTGAACGTCTAATTATGAGAACAATAATTCACTAGGCCCTTTATGTTATTACAAGGGTGGAGGTGAATGGTCGAGGCCTTTGACGCAACCGCACTAATATGTAGCGTATAATGTGAAATTGTTTTGAATAGTAGATACAATTGTATACGCTGAGCTGATAAGAATAGGCATTACAGCTATTGACACGGGGGTTAGACAAGTGGAGATACGTTTATCTACAGCTTATGTCAATCTCATACATTCATAATCTATTCTATCAAACGTTACGCTAATAGAAAGCCACTTGTCTAGGGGGCTTGTTACCTTAAAAGCGATTTGTAAGAAATTGACAGGAATAAAAATTATTAGCAGATCATAAACGAGTATCTAATATGTTTTGTGACGATCTATGAAAGCGTCTATGATGTTAATTTGTGTATGAATAAAAGTCCTATTTTAATTAGTGTTAAAGTTAACAAAGAAGTAGGTACCTTTGTAAACAAGTTTTCGAATGAACGTGCGGAATAATTATATTTTATAGTTTCGCTAATTAAAGCAAAACTTTTGACGTTGCCACAAATGTTTAAACTTACTACATTTCCTAGAATGTCATCTAAATAAATTGCGGTTTAGTCACATGTACTATATTAAAGTCATAATAATTATTAACTACAAAGTAATTATTTATAAACTAGCTTTTACCCGCGGCTTCGCTCGCGTTAAGAAGTATTAATATTAATTAGGTATATTTTTTGCGGCTTTGGCGTATTTTTTAGCGTATGTAAAAACTTAGGGCCTACAAAACTACAAATCTTTAATCACATATTTTATCCCCTTAGAGGTGGAATTTTACAAAATCCTTACTTAGGGAATGCCAACGTCATAGTAGCTTTATGCATGCAAAGTCTAAGCCCGATCGGTATAAAATTGACATAGTTTCATACAAACTTTCATCCCTTATTTAATCCCCTTGGGGGTAGAATTGATCCAAATCCTTTCTTAGGGGATACCTACCTGCATGCCAAATTTCAGCCCGATACGTCCAGTGGTTTGGGCTGTGCGTTGATAGATCACTATATCAGTCACCTTTGAGTTTTATATATCGCACCTTCGGTAGAACAAGGGCATAATTGTCATAAATTGCCAAAATGACTTAAATATGCAGAAATGCTTTAAAAAGGCCCTTTCAACTGGAGGGACAAAGACATTCGTTTAATTCCTACAAAAAACAGCCAGATTGAAATAGTGGCGTTGTCATTTTGGCGCTATTTTGTTTCTCTCTTGGCGAGACAAAGTCTCATTGGTTAGTTGTGCCATCGGCGGGGACTGAGCTAGCTGTCACTTGGAGCGCTAACGTCGTTTATGTAAATATGCCCTATAATGTTTTTGATTTCTGGAACGACAAGGCCATATCTGTCACACTTATGCCTAGTTTACGATTTAAAAATTGGGAGGAGAAAGTCGTTCAGACAATTGTGCCCTTGTCTGTCCAAGATTTGTTATACTCCATGGTCTTAAAAGTAACATTTTATTCCGATAATTGCTGTAGAGAGCAAAAAAACAAGTTAGTTTTTTAGAAATTTAAACGATAGGACTGCCAATCAAAATACAACAAACATACCCTCACACCCACAAATCTATCCTCAAAAACTTTCGAGTTTACATAATAAATAATAATATTAGTAGATATTTATTCGTAAATAATTATTTTTCTTTTTCAAATTTGTTTTTGGAATGTATTATTTTGCTGTGAACACATTGCCTATAAAATCGATCATACATAAATTAGGGGACCCAGCATAAAGCCGATGCCGTCCATTCTGGAATGTAAAACGTGCAAAAAAAGCTGGCCCAATATCAATATGCACTCCGGCAGAATACATAAGCCTTATAAAAAATGCGACGAAAAAGGAGGAATTATATTTTAATGTCAAGGAATTGAATTATGATTCTTTCTTGTTCTGTTATCTTAATATAATATTATTCCAATTTTTAAAGCGATTCCAAAGAATTTTGCTAGGAAACATAATAGTTTCAGATTGTTGAAGATGTGTAATGGCTTGAATTTATATTTTTTGGTTTTTAAGGCATTCAAATGCTTTATAAATATAAATTTATAAAGAATAGAAAAAATTCGATCACGAGGCGGGACTTGAACCCGCATCCTTCGCGCCATTCCGGGGCGGATGCCTAACCAACTCAGCCACTCGTGACCCGCCTGAGCAATCGAATTTATTCTATCCTTTCAGTTTTATGTGTCTTAAGGGACACACCGCGCGCCATCTATTGAGATGATTTAACAACCATCTCAACCAATATGAAGCACTTTTCAGTGAATACAATATTGTAACGATGGAACACGACCTTTTCTTGAATTTATATTTTTTGGTTTTTAAGGCATTCAAATGCTTTATAAATATAAATTTATAAAGAATAGAAAAAATTCGATCACGAGGCGGGACTTGAACCCGCATCCTTCGCGCCATTCCGGGGCGGATGCCTAACCAACTCAGCCACTCGTGACCCGCCTGAGCAATCGAATTTATTCTATCCTTTCAGTTTTATGTGTCTTAAGGGACACACCGCGCGCCATCTATTGAGATGATTTAACAACCATCTCAACCAATATGAAGCACTTTTCAGTGAATACAATATTGTAACGATGGAACACGACCTTTTCTTGAATTTATATTTTTTGGTTTTTAAGGCATTCAAATGCTTTATAAATATAAATTTATAAAGAATAGAAAAAATTCGATCACGAGGCGGGACTTGAACCCGCATCCTTCGCGCCATTCCGGGGCGGATGCCTAACCAACTCAGCCACTCGTGACCCGCCTGAGCAATCGAATTTATTCTATCCTTTCAGTTTTATGTGTCTTAAGGGACACACCGCGCGCCATCTATTGAGATGATTTAACAACCATCTCAACCAATATGAAGCACTTTTCAGTGAATACAATATTGTAACGATGGAACACGACCTTTTCTTGAATTTATATTTTTTGGTTTTTAAGGCATTCAAATGCTTTATAAATATAAATTTATAAAGAATAGAAAAAATTCGATCACGAGGCGGGACTTGAACCCGCATCCTTCGCGCCATTCCGGGGCGGATGCCTAACCAACTCAGCCACTCATATTGGTTGAGATGGTTGTTAAATCATCTCAATAGATGGCGCGCGGTGTGTCCCTTAAGACACATAAAACTGAAAGGATAGAATAAATTCGATTGCTCAGGCGGGTCACGAGTGGCTGAGTTGGTTAGGCATCCGCCCCGGAATGGCGCGAAGGATGCGGGTTCAAGTCCCGCCTCGTGATCGAATTTTTTCTATTCTTTATAAATTTATATTTATAAAGCATTTGAATGCCTTAAAAACCAAAAAATATAAATTCAAGAAAAGGTCGTGTTCCATCGTTACAATATTGTATTCACTGAAAAGTGTTTCATATTGGTTGAGATGGTTGTTAAATCATCTCAATAGATGGCGCGCGGTGTGTCCCTTAAGACACATAAAACTGAAAGGATAGAATAAATTCGATTGCTCAGGCGGGTCACGAGTGGCTGAGTTGGTTAGGCATCCGCCCCGGAATGGCGCGAAGGATGCGGGTTCAAGTCCCGCCTCGTGATCGAATTTTTTCTATTCTTTATAAATTTATATGTGTAATGGCTGATTAGTAAGTTTTGATCTCTATTTTTGTGATAAAGTACTGCGGCTTTCTAAAGTGTTTAAGAAAATAAAACATTTATACAAAAAAACACGTTATTATCATTCCAAAATTATTAACTTAAAGCTTTAGAATATGGCCATATTTACAAATTAATTTTCTTGTTGGTGGAACAAGGGCACAAATGTACACCTACTTAAGAAAAAAATATTATTAAAAAAAAACTAGCAGTTTTAAATATTTGTAAACGATACACCTAAAAGAATATAGTATATAGTTTATGTCATACAAAGCAGAACAACCATAAAAAAATTATTATCATAGCTAGACCACATTAAGTACTACAAATATCTTAAAATGGCTCTCCTGTAAAATTGCAAAAACTGTAATTGTGCCCTTGTTCTACCGAAGGTGCGATATATAGATTACTGACTGAAACCGCAGGGCAAAGCTAGGGTATGAATTTTCGAAAATCTTTTCTTACCGGACGCCTACGGGTCATATGATCTATCTACATGCCCAATTTCATGCAAATACATCCAAGGAATAAAAAGTTTCATACAAACTTCTATCCCCTATTTTACCCCTTTAGGGGACGAATTTTCTAAAATCCTTTCTTAGGGTACGCCTACGTTATGACATCTATCTGTATGCCAAATTTCAGCCCGATACGTCCAGTGGTTTGGCGTTGATAGATCACTATATCAGTCACCTTTGAGTTTTATATATATATATATATATAAATACCAACTTGGGCACTAAGTTGATCCAGCCCGACTGCCGTGCATTCCTGACTCCACCTTTTCCCCCTTATTACTCGACTCCGGTTGCATAGATCTTGCCCGGAGTGACAACGGCGCAAATTTTTGGGCGACGTTGCCAAACGTATTCATGGAGAAATTGATATACTCAACATTTTTATTGCTAAGATCTTGAACTGAATCGACTCCGTAACGGCCGAAATTCAGAAACCCATAAACACTTGTTGGCTCCGTTTTATATACCAAATCCAAAGTCGTATGTTGATCAGATCCATTTATATTATCAAAATTACAGCTTTATTTGATCCGACAAAACGAAACTGTATATTAAGTAACGTAGATTAATTTTTCGTAAACACTACAGTATTTGTTGGCTCCGTACACAAACATATTACAGTTAGGTAATGTTCCATACATTGCTAAATCCACCTAGACTAGACGAACTCGACTTCGTAACGGTTCAAATTTTGAAATGCTCAAATACTTCTTGACTCCGTTTTATATACCAAATCATAAGTCGTATGTTGATCTGTTCCATTTATATGCACTTGCATGACATTGACATGGGGATATGAAATTAGGGCTACCAAAAAATCTCCTGAGTTTTATGGAAGTTGAAGAAGTCGACCGTAATTCAATTGAAACTTATAGAAAACGTTGTGAAACTAAAAATACGGAACCCTAAAAAGATAGATTTGGACGAACCTTTCGTCATACAGTGACGGTGATAATTCTCAAGTAGTATGCAGCCTACAAATAACAACCTACCTCTTGAATCAGGGCAACTCTTTGGCGAACGCTACACGTAAGATCCATATTGTGATCCGTCAATATTTACTATCGGATTACGATATTTATTGACGTGTAGGGTAGTGTATTGACGGATCACAATACAGGGTTAGTTTTCAATGACCAGCCAAAATTTAAAATTAAGATCTAGATATTAAACCAAAGGTGCATTTGAAACATTATTGTCGAATAAAATTAAATAAAAATAATAGCATTCATTTGAAAATGTCTTAAAAATTTCCTAAATCGTAAACACCCCCAGAATCAATGCACTTGTGTGCGTGCGCGCATTGCCAAATTTATGTGTGTGCTAACTTCTACCTATCTAGGTTGTTGAACTGAATTGTTGCTTTTGTAATGTCCACACGTTCGCTTTTTAGTGGTGGACAGGAATGAAATCTAATTTTAAAAAAAAGTTTTTTTTTTCATTAGTTCTAAAATGTTATCGATTCTGAACCATTTCTGAAAATTTGGCCGGTCATTGAGAACTAACCCTGTATATCGCTGGATTTCTGGAACTCCTTGTGATCTGATCCCAGGACCTACATCGCAATATTTATCTTGCCGTCATCACGTCTGGCTCATACAAAGAACGTTTCAGTACTGACGCGATACGTATTGATGGTGTAGGGTGTGCTGTGATCCCTCCCAAGATACATCAGTAAATATCAAGATAATTATCATAATATTTATTGACGTGTAGCGTTCGCCTTTGCCCTGATTCTGATATCAATCTGATAAAATAATTAAAATGTTAGATTTAGGTCAAAAACAAATGACGACTCATATTCTTGCACAAATTATCCATTGCGGAGTAAATCTGAGTGTACGCAGATCGCCAACACGTTTAACCAGCAGTGGTGCAGTGGGTACTGCCGGTAGATCGCATCCCGATCTATCGAAGCTAAGTTCGTTTTCTACGAGTTCTACGCCAACTGATACTTAAATTACTTACAGAAAACGGAAACAACCGCTAGAACAAGATTGCAGATGTAATGATGATATGAAGGATATTCGGTCGGAGTTGAGCCGTATTATACATTATTTGAAAAATATGTATGCTCAAATGAACAAATAGTAAACAAAATTCATTCAATTAAACATTCATTTCAACATTTCATTCAATTAAACAAAATCATTTCGGCGGTATGGCGACCATTTAGAATCGTCTGAAAAGTATGGCGATGCATGTCGATTTTCGTAAATGGCTGCACGACGATGGTTACCTGTGCAAAAGTTAGCCTGGTATCAATAAAATAGTAAATAAAATAAAATTTATTAGTAACTTCAAATATAACATTACAATATTGCTCTGCCTTCTGAACTAGGTAATTCCTATATCTCAGAAGGCAGTGCCTTCCCTTGCAAATTCCATGTTACATTATATTTGGCAAGTTAACAAAATAAATTTTAGTGACTAATGATAAAGGATACAAAGTAAATGATTAAGAAAATAAAAGTATACGATTTGAATTGCACAATACAATGGTTGAATTGTTTTTTTTAAATCAACGCATTCGCGTCGGTATGGTGGGCTTTATGTCACACCGGAAGAGTATGGCATGACACTACCGTCTACATCTTTTTTATGGGCTATCGGTAAATTCTAAAATTTTTGTGTTACAAATCGTTTGACTTTCGCTATTTTTCCGACGAGTTTGACTAACGCCCACGCGACTAAGCCGCCGGTACCAGCGTTCACACCATCATTTTTCTTTCTGTCATTGCGTACTAAGACCCCTGTAGAACCGCCATCCTGTTACAAATGACTCGAAATTTTGTGTCAATGACTCCCGATCTACTAGGTTTGCGAATCGACAGCTCTCTAAAATGGAATCATCACATCGACCACCTAAAAAATAAATTATCAGCACTTCTTAGATCTCTGCGTAATATTACTTCTTGCATTCCTCATAAATTACGCCACACCATCTACAACACGTTAGTAAAGCCGCACCTAATGTATTTAATAGAAGTATGGGGGAGTGCTTACAAAAATAAATTAGCGCCACTCCAAATTTTACAAAATAAAATCATTAAAACTCTCTTTTACTATCCTTTTTTAACTAAAAAAAATCTACGACGACACTAAAATAATGAATTTAAAACAATTATACTTTTATAATACGTGTATGTTCATCCGCAAAGCGCTACATAAAAACATAAATACAAATATTATAATCTCAACATCAAATCGCCACTATCCTAATAGACGAGCTAGCTATCTTGCCCTCCCGAAGATCCGAACAAATTATGGAAGGCGAACGGCAACATACGTTTCTATAACGGGAATAAATGTCTTTAAACCTTCAAATGGCTAAGGCCGCAAGCGACCAATGGCTGAGCTCGGTGGGCTCTGATTGGCTCATTTGAATCGGATCAACAAGAGCTAAAACGCAAAAAAGGTGGATTTGTATAAAAAGCACGTAATTATTATTATTACTGATGGTGACACTTGTGGCTCCGTTCGGATCCACATACGGACGGTGGTGTGGCAATGGATCCACAAATACCAACCGGATCAACAAGTGAAAACGGATCAAATAATTACTAACTATATGGCACGTTTGATCAACATAGTGCCCGTGGAGATATCTATATATATATATATATATATATATATATATATTGTGACTGTTTCATCTTTATCATCTCATTCTAATGTTAACCATTTTTTTTTATTTCTAAATCCAAAATTGTCTGTCATGAGCTATAATCCGACCAAACAGTGTAGTACCTTCATAAACAGTAATTCGCATACTGATTTCTGAGCGAAGTCATAGTACTAATATACGCGTGAAACTGTTCTTTCATCTAGATTAGATTAGTTATTTACCTTATCTTGTAGATACTTCATCCACATCAACTCCAGGCTTTAATCCAGTTTTCATCCAATTACGTCAAGATAAACAAATTGAGATAGACAAGAGCAGTCTTAATTAAGTTGTACAGAGATGCTGTCATAGGGAATAATTAAAAAGATAATACATTTTATGTTGATATTTTATGATTTTCTTTGCGTAAGAGACCAAACAGACACTTCATCTAAAAATATTCTTCTGACGCTTTTGAATTAGTGTTGTGTGCCATGAGTGGGGCCAGTCCTCACCTGGGAAGGAATCCAAAATATAAAAATAGAAGATATAACGTATAAAATGAAGAGATGTTTTCGTATAAGATAGATATTAGAGATATATGAAAGTCGATATTTCATTTAATTCCTTACGTATTTAGACTCTTCCATAACGATAGCATTATTTATGTGCGAGGAATAAATAACGCTTCGGGATATTGCTGTAATCTTTTAATTAAAATATAGTAAAAGCATATTTTTTCCTTTATTTAATATGAGTGAATTATTTTAGTTGGCTTGTATTAATTAAACGCAAATACATTGTAACAAACCCTGATTAAAAATGTCCATTCTACTTACTACTTGATAAGATAGAAATGCTTCGCCGCAGTAACTATAAAATTGGTTAAACGAACCACTCCGAATTATCCAAAACTTTAAAAAAATACGTCGCTTCATCCGCCAGCATTCGCTCGGCGAAGTAATTTCACGAAATTGCCATTCTTCCACTTTCACCTGCCTCATTCCCGGTTATTACAAAACGGAATCCACAAATCCCCGCGATTAACCTAGATCAAACGGCACGCCGACTCTCAAATAATCTCTGATATTATGACGACAGCTTACAGATTTCTTTTGTGCTCCGTCTCATACAGATTCGTTAGTACACATTGCCGCGCATTGTTCCGAAACACCGCTGAAATCCAGGATATTATGTTTCATTATCATTATGTGACCCGTAATTTTCTTGTAGTACAAGTTTTCTATGGTTTCGTGGGCTTTTCACTCCACTTACTAATGTTAATGGATGGCGATGCCTTTGTTTTCGCTTAATGTTCGAATCGTGACATTGTTTTAATATTCTACGTTGTTGTGTTATAACTTTTTGTGTTCCATTAGACTTTAACGCTCTTCTGTAATTTAGTTAATAGTGTTATGAAAATAAATGTTAGGTTTCCATCAGCGTTTTTCAGAATTACGTTAGGCACTGAACTGCGACGCGATACAGAAATGTCATTGAAATTGTGACTAATAGTGTTGTCGCATGTTAGATATTTTTTGATTATATGAATATTTTGGGCAATTTGGATAGTTAAAGTACCTAATAAATAAAAGAATAGTAAATAGCTACAAGCATAAAATTGTGTGAAAAGTATTGAACTGTTCACAGCATAATTTCGATTAATGATTGTGTTTTTGTATAAATAAATATTATTAAATAAAGTAATTATTATCTTTAATCCATGTATTCTATAGTACGGCCGTTACTAGTGGAGATCCTGTCAAGAGAGCAGCCTCTATCTGTGGGGAATGAAGCAGAACTAGCTTGCAGAGCGGTTGGTGCTCGACCGCCAGCTACCATCACGTGGTGGCTTGATAACAAGCAGATGGCTGTCACTGATCCACAAAAGGTATGTTATGAAGAGGTTCAACGAGTTAATCAGATAATAGATAATAATACAAGATAAGCCGTATAACGTGGAGTTTAGAGACGATTTATAAGTAGGTGTCTATGTTAAAATATTAGTATATTGTATTATCGTACTATCGTTTGTAGAATATTGGAATGACATAATATATAAGAGACTTCGATCATATGTTAAGGCTGCAGTCTAGCAAAATTGCGTTTTCAACAAGTTATTTGACAATTTTTTCCCGGCTATTGAAATGATAAACTGAATTTTTTTTTCTTGTTTATCAATTAGTGTTATATACGCAATGCGCATGAATTTTTTCACATTTATAAAGTTACTTTATGTTACCTTAATCAGGCCTTCAAGATAAGTCTCTTTCCCCCAAAGACATTTCGAGCTAAGTTTGTGCACTCACTACGTTGCAACCGATTACAATTTATACAATTTGATCAGCGCATTATTATCCTTATATAGTCGTTATTAAAATCTGCTGAATACAATTGCCGAAAAACTTATGATTTTCCTAATTAGAACGTTATAAATTCATTAAATTTCCCATTTTTTGCCTTACAAAAACTATTGATAAATACTGCTAAAAGTTATTTTTTCCATTAATTTATTCGAGTTGAATGAGTAATAAACCTTTAAAAAAATTTTTTTTGAATTTTGATAATTCTTTAAATATTAAAAAAATATTTAAAATAAGTAGGAAAAATCCTAGCGAATTTCTTTAGTCGCGCTCCTTGGGCCGGAGCGTTCTGACGTGTGCTCTACGCTCGATTTTCCTTCATACCGAAGTGAAAGTTGCTCTACTTCATTAAATTTAATATTTTTGTTAATTGATTATTTTTATCTTAGTTTTGTGCAAATATTCGTATTTTTAAACATTTGATTTCGATATGGAAAATAAACGAAAAAAATATGCGTGTAACTACTAGAAAAAAAATTATCTTCGAACATAAAGTTAATGAAACCAAAGGTGATTGGCAAAAATTTCGTTATTTTACGGGGTGTCAGTAAAGGGATGTATATTTCTTTAAAACTAAAGTAAGCTCATAAATTTTCTTATAATATAATTTTTTTTTGAAGTTCCAAAAATGTTTATTTTTCGTTTGAGAAATACGAAACATAATATAAACTTGTATTGAGAACTTGAACTTGGGACATACGGGAAAAATGATTTGTTTACTCCAAAATTCCAAATATGTCGAGGTGTTTTAATTTTTTCTTCTAGTCATTTTGAACGTAGCGGCATGTTATTTGATTATTAATTTTGTAACTTAAATACAGGATGTTGGTTTTATATTCTGATCTTACAGACGCGCTGACAAATTTAGTCTACCATTTCTAGTTTAGACCTCTAAGTACCAATATTAAAACGAATGGATTATCATCACATCATCAAAACTCAGATGTAATGGAAGATCACAATAACATAGAAAATTCAATAGGTGTTGAGAACTAAACAAACACAAGTAACAGAGACGCGAAGAATAAAAAAAGAGGACGAAAACGATAATTCGTTGATGCTTTCCCTTTTCGACGTATTGTTAGGGTACATCACCAATCTGCAAAAAATAAAACTGATGATTCCCAATTGCTGATTAAAAATGAAAAACAAATAATCGACAACAGTGGTGAAAATTTGCTGATCACAATGAAACATCCTTCAGTGGTAGCAGATTTACTCATTTAAAATGTAAAGGAGAGGAGGACAGGAAAACATTATGAATGTGGATGGTGGATTGTATACAGGGTGTAATCGATAAGTATATGCAGGCGATTATGACGTTATTATTGCAGGTATCAAAAAACTTAAAACGGATATCGAAATTACTTTACCTAATGAGCAAAATGACAATTATAACTTTTTAAAAGTATAACGAGAAATATCTAAAAAAATTACTTTATACATTCCCATATCAAGAAAGGAAAATGGGACTAGTAAGTAGAAGTTAAATGTCTAATTCCGGCCAAATACATGAATGCGGAAGATGCGGTTAAAAATAAAAAATTTAATATTTGAAATACAATGCAAAAAAATAACACTTTTGTCATAGATAAGAAACATGACTATTTTTTCCAAATTCAGGGACAACTAAACGTTGCAGAAGCAGAAGCCTGCTTATTTGCTGTTTGGACTGGAGTGAATCATAATCGTCTAATATTAATTTAGTGAGAAACGTCTTCCCAGTTCAAAATGGAGAAATAAACCATCCACGCGAACACCGACATCCACGCGGACGGAGTCGCGGGCGGAAGCTAGTCAAAAATAAATATCTTTTGTTTTCATTTGCGCATTTTTCTATTTTATAATTTTTTACACAAACATTACATTTTTTTTTATGATATACAAAATTTGATAGAACGTATTCGCAAATTTTGTGTACTGATAAAAAGAATCACCCGGTGTAATTTTCACGAAAATTGTTTCAAATTGTCATTTTAGGTACTTATTACGAATATTAAATTATGCATACGAATGATTTAATTTTTAAAAATTAAGTGGAGCAACTTTCCCTTAGTACATTTGTATTATTTACATATAGGATGACAGGATGCATTTGTTTGCACTACTAGACCAAACCCTTAAGGCCATAATATTATTATAGCTACAAAACTAACAAAACAAGATCGGACCAAGCATCAAGGACTATACGATACAAGTCTGTTTGTTTTGTAACTCTTATCATATTCATCCATTCATTCATCCCAATCATAATCAACTTTTGCTTCCTAATGATTTCACCTAACCACTAATTTTAACTTTACATGACGTACTTCCCACTATCTCCAATACAAAGAAATCTAAAAACAATTCCCCAGGACTCGGAGGACCGTAACGAAACTATATCGTTCCTCCGGTGGACGCCTCGTATGGAGGACGACGGGCGCACTCTCAAATGTCGAGCTGCTCACACCAAATTGGAACACGCCACACTCGAGACTAGTATCAAATTGGATTTGCATTGTAAGTATTTGTCTATAAAATCTACGAGTACAACTATAGTAGATTTTTCAATTCTTGGTTAGACCTCATCGGAATATTGTTAGACGAACATTTAAAGATGTTGATTGCCTGGATATTGAATGTGTTATAATTCATTAGAGGTTTAGCAAGGATTGAACGATCGGGCCTAAAATATGCCTTTTTTTTTTTTTTTTTTTTTTTTTTTTTAGTGGGGAAATCTTGCATAGATACCCATGGTCTCCGGGGAAGAGGCCGTGGGTTATGTCGGATTCCTACCGACCAAAACCCCACTGTGTTCCGTCAAGCCGCATCAGCGACAGGGCCACGGGTATGTGTAGAATTCATCCGTGACGCCTAAAATATGCCTAATAATACCTACAACTACATATTATGCATTAATATTATGTAAAACGAGTAAGACAAGAAAGATACGACAAGAGAATTTGAAAATACTTATTCTATTTAGTATCGATATAATTAGATAATGTTTTTTTTTTAATTTTTGTTAAGACAGAAGAAAGGTTTTAATAGATAAAAAAAAATAAAAGGGGCAATGGGGCAGAACAATGGCTGCTGGGGCAGCTACATTGATATCTACATTAATTGATACATTTAATACTAATAAACTCGAATGAGTTTATGATTGCATCAATGTAAATTAAAAAATAAATAAATAAATAAAATACTTTAAAAAAAAAAAAAAAAAAAAAAATTATGTAAGGCTTTGTGATAATTGATACGCTAGATGTGTATCAAATATACCTGAGAAAGCTTTGAAAGCTCACTTGTTATCTAGTAAAAGACGTTACAATGAGCTTTCAATGTATGAAATCAGAGAAGCAGAATAACTCTGAATTTATGAATCAAAAATCTAAATTGCGACGACTTTGAATCAAAATCTAAGACGAAGACAAAGACTTATATTCAGCTTAATCAGTAGAAAAAATATTTGATCTACAAACAAAAATTTTATTCTTTACTATTAAGCCTCTATTTGAAATGACGTAAACAAAAGACAAATTATCAATTTTCTTTTTGTCACTATCTTGTTATAATGTTTTGTAAGATAGAAGAAATAGAAAAAGAGAATTAAACATCCCGAAAAATTACTTAACAAAATGTCACAAGTTAATGAAAAACCACTCTGCTGAAGTGCCAATACAAAGAACGCCTAAATATAATACGAATTGATGGGAAATATCTTAAGTCCCGCCCCCGGGAATCCTTGTCTTGTAGCTTTAAGATCGACATAAACTATATTTTTATCGTAAATTCCCTTGAAACGTTAGAAGCTTTAGAAATTATGAAATCTTAGACGCTTAGTTTTTCCTTTCGCCTTTTAATTTATAATAACATTTTTAAGACTTCATAATAAACTGGTTAATTATTCCGCAGTGAATGATGAATGATTATTATTGAAATAAGGCTCTTTAAACATCTTAATTTAAATTAGTATTTATTAGTAGCAGTATTATTTAGTCAAGTCATTTTCTTATGATACAAAATTAACAATCAGAATCATTTTGTCATCAGTACAATTATAATGAATATTACAATTATACATTTTACTGTTAATAAACTACCTACTTTAGTTATTATTATTCTTCAGTTTGGCTGTACATAGACCTTAACCTTTCTGTTAAATAACCTAAGTATATCTTAAAATTAAGTGCATTAATGTTGCCTAAAAACTAATATTCTATTTTGTTCCAGTCATGCCCATAGTGACGTTACAACTGGGGTCCACGTTGAACCCCAATGACATAGAAGAGGGTGACGACGTATACTTCGACTGTGGGGTCAATGCGAACCCGCCCGCGTATAAAGTTGTCTGGGAACATAATGTAAGTGTTAACTATATACATAGTGTATGCAAAACCACGGAAACTTTTGTTTTAATCCTTTTGGGGTGATTTTTGAAAATAAAATTAATATGTATAAGAACTTTAATTATTTTCGTTGCAAATCTCATCCCTAATCAGTGCTGTGAATCCGTAACAAATAGACATAGCTCTCTTTCTGACTTTGCGTTTACAATAATATTAATTGATGTTGCTAGCTAGAGTGCACCGTTTCACTACTGGTATCCGGGTAAAAAACAATGACGAATGTTATTTCTGTAGTATTTAAAAGACCTTATTAAGGCCTTACCTCGATCTTTCTCTATGTACAACAAAAGTAAATGAATTGCAATTTCAATTCTTTAAAAGGTTAGTCAGTAGTGTATTTTATTATTGTTTTTGTAAACTCTATCACATACAAGTCACTCATATGTCAAGTTTTTAGCTAGGTGTTCTTATTTTGTGAAAGGGTCTGCCCTCTATATAACTCTTAAGATTGATTTATCAAACTTATACTTACGTGAAATAATACTTACAAGTTGTAGACAGCTTGAAAGTTATTAATAAGTTGACTTATATAGTTTATGCGGCTTTGATTAAAGTTCTGCGGTCAATAATTTTAGTTTTAGTTACGTTTATTGCGTGTTTTTATAATATAATTTAACATTGATTTGACCTCTACATTTTTATACACTGTTTTACGATTTGACTCTGATCTGAGTGATTAAATGTGTAACGAATTTAGAGCCTTTAATAAGGTTTAAAATTACTTTTAATTTCATTAAAATAAAAACTTTATATTATTGATGATGTACAGAGTTTTGTATTAATCAAATTGAACACTATAAAACTAATTTAGAAGTGCATTTATTTCTGCACTAATTATACGAACGTGTTTTTCATCGTCGTCAGTTGCACCACGTTCAAGCCTATTTCTATTTGTAATCGTCATATCAGTTCAAATTTATCCAGCCTGTCAATCATGAAAATCATCAGAGGTCACTTAAAGACTTAAATAATATCTATTTATTCATAGAAATGATATAAGTGATAGAAGAAAGAGTGATACCTCAGTATTATTAATTTAATATTTATTTCCCCAGGGCCAAGTAATGACGCACAATCAGCGAGCGGGAGTGATTGCTGGATCTGCCCATTTAGCGCTGCAAGGAGTGTCGAGGGAGCAGGCTGGGAAGTACGTCTGTATAGCGTCGAATGTTGAGGGAGATGGTCGGTCTGAACCGGTCACTTTGCAAGTTATTTGTAAGTATTGAGAAACTTATTGAGTTATTGAGTAACTAACGACCCGGCTTTGCACGGGTAGAATTATGCACGTTATACAGGGTGTAATCGTTAAGTGTGCACAAGCGATTATTTCGTAACTATTGCAGATACCAAAAAACTTTAAACTGATATCGAAAGTACTTAACCTAATGAGTAAAATGGCCATAGTAAATTTTTAAAAATAAAACGAGAAATATCCAAAAATGTTACATTAAACGCTCCCATACATTTTATTTCCCATACATTTTGTATTCATAGCAGATTTTCGAAGTGATGTCCACATTGTGCAATACAATGAGGAGCTCTATTTACAGTTTCTAAATGAACTTCCCTTCAAATTTGCGAAGTAATTAAAGCAGAAAACCAAAAAAAGAAAGAAAAAGCTAAAATCTTTCATACTTTCTACTAGGTTGATCCAATAGTAATGATAATTGGGTATTTCCTGTGCACATAAAAATATAAAATAAATGTTTTTTGCTTGCTCATGTATTCACTAAGTAATCACAAAAAAATCATATCAACAGTTCACGTTTCCAATTATTTACATTAATTTGAATGTGAACCGTGCGTGTCAGAATGTTTCCCGACAAAAAGAAGAAACAACGATTCGACATGTAGAGGGTAAATTTCTAAATTTTTAATGATATCAGGATAATTTTTTGTTACGTTTTGTGATCATGGACGTTACCCGAGTTCACCATGTTTATGCTGAAACCAAAAAACAATCAATGTCCTGGATGCGAGCTTCCAAAGTGACAATGAAGAAATTCAAAGTGAAAATCAGTAGGTTAGATTAAAGCGGTAGTTTTTTGGGACGCTGAAGGAATAATTATTATGGTGGAATATTTTAAAAAGTTAGCCACTTTATTGGGCTCTTACTAAACAGACCAAATTAAAAGATTGCGGTAGGTTAGTAAGGAAAAGAGATATGGCAAACTGCGGACCTGAACGCTGTTTCACCAAGACAACGCACCAGATCACAAAGCGTCAGTTGCGATGGCTGCCATTCAAAAATCGGCATTACAAATGCTTGAACACCTACCCTATTTTTTAGATCTAGCTCCTATTTACTTTTATCTCTTTCCTTGGCACAAGAAACACTTTCTTAGCAATAAATTATTTTAAGACGACAGCGAAGTGATGGCCGCGTGGAGGAGTTTTTGTGGATGAAGTCAAAGTTTTTTTTTTTAAGTTTAGGAAAAAAAATATTTAAGTATATTTTCTAGTTAGAAGACTATCTAGAGAACTACATAATTATTATAACTGTAATGACCTTGTTTAATATTGATTATCATTACTTTTGGATCAACCCATGTACATGGGATATTCGTATCTCATACTAAATGTATGGGAGGGTTTCAAGTTAATTTTTTAGATATTTCTCGTTTTATTTTTAAAAATTTATTATGGCCATTTTACTCATTAGGTTAAATACTTTCGATATCAGTTTAAAGTTTTTTGATATCTTTAATAGTTACGGAATAATCGCCTGTGCACACTTAACGATTACACCCTGTATACATCGACACCTGCCCTTTGAATTACTCTAGCGACCCGCCCTGGCCTTACTTAAGTGCAAGTGCATGTTATGTAAAACCTTCCTATTGAATCACTCTGTGTATTGAAAAAACCGCATGAAAATTCATTCTGTAGTTTTTAAGATCTGAACATAATGCTTTGGGAAATTAATAATTATATTCCATGCAGTAGTGGAGTAAACTAAATAAGGATGATAACAACATAAATGAGATCTCAGAACTTCAAATTTAATCCAACGTAGTGATGACAAGATGAATCGATGTAATATGCAGCCACATGCAAATGGGATGAAACTATTAACATAAACCTAGCCACGAGTTCGTCCGTTCGTTAGTATTGTTTTTCATTGATTAATCGTGAATTCGGAATGTTCAATGTTTTCCGCTCTAAACTAATTTTAAGATATAATTATTATTTCTAAGTAATCTATAATTATTATTTTATGATGCTTATGATGTTATTTATCTTTTCAAATTTATTTTTATAAAAAAGGATAAAAAGGATATACAAAATTTTGCGCATTGTAAATTAACAATTAGTTATTTACTGTTTTAGATGCATTACTATAAAGCTTTCGCTTCTTATTTACTAGCTGTGCCTCGCGGTTTCCGGATTGATTGCTCCATTCCTATTCGTCTTTGCGTGATGATATAATATAGCCTATAGCCTTCCTCAAGAAATAGGCTATCTCACACCGAAAGAACTTTTCAAATCTGTCGTTCCTGAGATTAGCACGTTCAAATAAATAAACAAACTCTTCAGCTTTATAATATTAAGTATAGATTCAACAAGGACCTTTACATAACTTTCAATTACATAATAAACATCATAATAACACCATGGAATATACAGAGGGTGGCATATAGTCAATCGAAAACATTAAATGGCAAGAAAAATCACACTTCCTGTGACATTTTGTTTTCATTGCCTCAATCCATACTTTATATTTAAAATCTGATATGAATAATGTATTGATAAACTCTCATAATAATTGCTGAGCAGCGCTGGTGTCGAAGATTACAAAGAGGTACTCAACTGGTATTCAGTCTGATCATATCGTATTGTATTCACACTTGACATGTCATTAACCGACTTAAAAAAAGGAGGAGGTTATCAATTCGGCCGGTATGTTTTTTTTATGTATGTACACCGATTACTCCGAGGTTTCTGAACCGATTTACGTGATTCTTTTTTTGTTCGATGCGGGATGGTGTCGAATTGGTCCCATAAAAATTTTATTCGGATAGGCCCGGTAGTTATTAATTTATGAGCATTTTTGTCTGTATTTGTAAATGTTGCAAGTGCAAGTTTGATTCTGTTTGAAGTCGGTTGTTTTTAACGCAGTTATATAGACTTGTTAATACGTATTTATTGTATCGAATTTGTCAATATTCCATAACAAAATTTAAAATCACTACATAGTGTAAAACAAATTCGCTTTCTCTGTCCCCATGTCCTCTTGTTTGCTTAAATCTTTAAAACTAAGCAACGGATTTTTATGCGTTTTTTTTAAATAGATAGAGTGATTAAAAAGCTTTCTCTTTACGTTTTAGTATACAATTTATTATTTTTAGCGGCGGGTTAAGCCGCGGGTGGTAAGCTAGTTTTAAATAAATTGAAAACAAATTAATAAGGTAATGGAACTATGTTGTGTAAACAAACACTTTTATGGCTTCTACAATACGATTTAATTTGTTATCCTTGACTTATTGAATTGAATGATTCTTCACACGTATCATGGTATTAATTTGATTATAAAATACAGGATAATAGGGTATCCCTTGCCCGAGTTTTCCGTTTAAAATGATGGCATATATTGTTTGTTTATTTATAATTTGGAAATTAAATAAAATATAGTAGATACGTACTACAAAGGTAAACAGAAGGTTCCAGTCAGTCTCTCACAAAATTTTATAATTAAATTACCATAAATCATATTGTGAAATATTCATGTAGTGGTGTGATAAATAAAGTAATTTTAAAAGCAATTATTGATGCTGACATAAAAAATATATATTTTAAGGTAAATTATAAACAATTGGTTATTTAAAATTATAAATAGATAGGTATACCTAAAACTGTATAAAGGTCTATTACGTCTCCGAACAAGCAGTTTTCCACGATAAATAAAGTAATATTTAAATTCTTTTAAACGTATTTGAATTGGTTCGATTCGTTCCTTTAATTATTTTGAACAGTTTAGAGCGAGCAAAATCACGGGTATAATAATCGCATAAAACTAAACAAAAAAGCGCTATAAACCAATGTCATTTCTAAATGTCATTTACTAGCAAAAATACATTTTCAGTTGTAATTTTATATTGAAATTTTAGTTACTGCGGAAAATCACGCAAACATTACGTGGACTGGATTCTATCGAATTATTTACTAACTCAGATATTTAGTTTGAAATAATTTTTTATCAATATCTACATAAAACATTCAGAGAATTCAGAGATTAACATGGTAAAGTTAAACCGTGCCCATAAAAAAACTAATCATGGTAGTTTAAAGCAGTTTTATTTAATATTAAGCCATACAATAATACATTACCTATAGACTATTCAATTTTTATAGAATTGAAATAAAATCCGATAATTTCATCCCCAACACATATTCCAAACACTTTATAAAATAAACGACACGTTCAAATGTCTAGTGACGTCACGATTTGCAATAATATCCAGCACACCAATAAATTCTCCCAAACTTACTCCTAACAAACATACAACGGCTCATTGAATTCGATCCTACAACTCCAAACAATGGGAAAGAGCGAAAAACTCGGCAAGACCTTTTTCCGTAGGTAATTTAACTTTAACAACGTACCTAGTACATTGTTTTATTTCTGTAGTCTCTGTAGTGAGCTCTCCTTGGAGTTGCTACTAGTGACTTTCACTGACAATAAATTCACAAAGTATTTGCAGGTAGTAAAAGTTCTTTGCCTACCGCTATGTCCATACATTTGAGATCGGTGTGCGATTTTATTGTAATGTTATAGTGATACTTTGAGTGTGATTAAAACAGTTTAGACAATCATTAGCAAAATATCTTATATTACCTTCTCATTGAAGGTATTATTAGTCCTACAAAACGTTTCTATTTCTATATATTTTGTATAATCTGTAACAATGCACATCGTATGTTACAACTCATCTCAGTGTTAACAGTTTAATTGCATACCATACGTTCATATGATAAACAATCAAACTTCATGCGTACTTAACCGAGTTAACGGGCTGTGACTGTTACTAAAAATAACAGTGACGTTATATTTGAGCTGTGATGTTACAAAGTTATTTTTACACATCTCTACGGCATTGCCGCCGGCGTTGTATGAAGTGGGAACGTGATCATATAAGAGCAAAAAAAATGTCAAGTGCTCTGAATCACAACACACAATGAAAATACCGCAGTCAAAGGAAAATGTGTTTTGTTAATGGGTGGAATGTAATTTTTTTAAAGGTTTTTTTGATGTTATTTCCGATGTTATAAATGATTAATGCTGATGAGTACTTAATTTTTATGTTATTTAATGAACGAGAAGATAAAAATCTTCTCGTTTCATTTTAATTCAATTTCTTAAGAGTTCTGTAAGAAAATTCCTTACTCTTAAATTAAATAGCGTAGATATACCTAGAAGATTCATTATAATGACTATAAATAATTTTACCATGGTTTAATGTTAACCAAATATCACAAAAACAAGCACTTATCATAGAATATTAATTATATTGTATATTAAAACAATTTATTTTAAAACCAAGAATCAGCCTTCCCTGGTGTAATACAAAAGCTTTCTGTCCTTTTAAGACATAATATTCTGACCTTGTTCTGTTTGCTGTTCCACTAATTTATATTTTTCTCCGTATCTTTACTTCATACTGAGAAAATAATATAAGATACAAAAGGTTAGCTTATACTGTATATAGTATAAAACAAAGTCGCTTTCTCTGTTACTATGCTTAAATCTTTAAAACTACGCAACGGATTTTGACGATTGGACGATTTCGTTATCTTTGAATCTTGTCAAAGATGTTTCACTTCTGACACGTGTACAAGGGTAGACACTCTTTTTTTCTTTCTTTCTTTCATACAAAATATTTATATATTTCCTACAGATAAACCAGTATGCAAGAACACAATGACAGCTATAGTGGGTGCTGCTATCAACGAAGCGGCGCGGGTGACGTGCGAGGTCGACGCGTTTCCACCACCAAAGAACTTCCAATGGGTCCTAAATAACACCATGGGGACTAAGGAGATTGATCCTGTAAGTAGACATATAATATAGTGTTATAAGTACTTGACTCAAAAGTTGAATTAATCTCTAGCATTATGATAGAGACTTTATAAAAATTAACAAAAAGACGAAAGCTGATTCCGGTTTTAAATAAATTTAAACTAAAAAAGCTTGTGAGAATAGTTAATGTTAAACAAATAACAACTGGCTAACAAACATTAACCATTTTTAGAAAATCGTTCATCAGGTATTATGAAAAAATGATGCCTTGAATTTGAAATTAATTAATAATTTCGCCTTTTGTGAGATTAATATTAAAACTCCGTATGAATTCTAAAATAATATTCCACCTTCACATTGCTCAAAAAAATATAATTCTTTAATTACACTTTCCTATTAACACACTATAGAAACACCTTTCTTACAGAGTAAATTCACGGTCACGAGCGTAGGCCGTTCCGTACTCACATACACGCCGACCGCAGAAACCGACTATGGCTCGCTAGCGTGTCGTGCCACAAACCTAGCGGGCCAGCAGATCGAGCCATGTAGATATACCATGCTGCCGGCTGTGAAGCCAGATCCGCCAACTAATTGTTCAGCTAGGAATCTGACGGATGATTCCGCGGAATTACGATGTGCGGCTGGTAAGTTGTTGTTATGAACATATTTATGTAAGTACATTGATGGGGTCTTCTTCACAATGGGCAGCGTTGGGCGAGTAGAGGCAATCACGAATCAGTGTAGGCATAAATGTCTATGATCGGCCGTCATTGTAGATTTTTATTCATAATCGCCGTGAAGGCGGCAAACATCGACGATAATTTGCTGGGCCAACATTCTCGATCGTGAAGAGGGCCTAAGTTGTAGTTTATTTATAATGATGAAGCTTCCTTGAGATTGGCAAATTTTTAGAGACTTATAATTATCATAAACCGAACATTACAGTGATATGACTCTATAAAATTAAAGTCAGTAATCTTCGATGTCTTCTAATCCACTACTAAACTATACTGTATTAAGAAGTATAGTTTGCTTACGTCTTGTTAATAAAAGTGGTTATATTGAGAAATTATCCAATAATTATTAAAAAATTAAAAAAAAAATATATAGTTCATTTTCCACCACTCAACCCATTAAATTTTGTGCTTTCCTTAAAGTTTAATATTAACTTGCTATAACTATGGCTCTAATAAGGCTTCTCGTTCCATTAAATATACAACATATTAAATAACATATACGTAGCATGCAAAGTGCTTCTGAGAATAAGAAGTAAATATTATATAGAGCGACATGCAGTCTTACATGTAATAAAATTTCACCTGTGTTGTACCGGTTTTTTACTGAATTTCTGAGACTGGTGTATGAATTTTTAAGATGTTCGTATATAAGGAAATTACAAAAACAGTTATTTATTGCGTGTTTTGACACCAACGACGCAGTAAAAATAAATATGCAGCTGCTTATTCTAATTATTTATAATTACTTCGAATTGTATTGTATTCGCAAATCATAATCGGAAATTCTCATTTAATTTGTATACTCAAGCAAAATACGCTCACCTTAAAATCTGTCATGATTCCTTCAAAAAAATAGAAATCATAAATTACGTTTCTCGAAATTATATTTTGTAAATATAATGTATATTTAGGTACTAAAATAACAAGCGTTATATAAAAACTCTACTTCTTCCAAGGTTACGACGGCGGCCTCCAAACGACGTATTTCGTGGAAGTATGGGAGGCGGGCGAGCTAATAGCCAACGTCTCAACTATTACCCCGGTGTGGAAGCTACAAGGGCTCGGTTCCGGGAAGGCGTTGAAGTTGGCCTTCTACGCAAACAACGCGCGGGGACGGTCTGAAGTTACCACTATGAGAGTGCACACACTGTCGAGGCTTGCCTTGCATACAGGTAATTAGCTGTCAAGTGTTCACGTGACTGTTTCGAATTAGTCTGAATTCGCTACGTGAAATTGAATTGTGTGAGCTCTTTTTTTGTAAAAAATTTGTGAAAAGTGTCTATGTATTTTTGAGCTGAATAAACTTTATTATATTTGAATAAATAATAAATAAATAAATATTTTAGGATAATTTTCACACACGGCACGATCTGATACCATACTAAGCTTTCGCTTGTGTTATGGCACCCAGATGGCTGATAAACATACATATATATATATATATATAATTTTAAACAAACACTTATATAGATAAATATAATATTATGCTAGTATGTTATGTAATATAGGGAAGTATTTTAAACGACACATATTTTTAATTTAGGTCAGCAGAAAATATTATTATGTAAAACGTAGCGCGCAAATAGATCGGACCTACAGCCATATATTTCATTTGCTCCATAAGTAAAGTTGCATAATACAATACAGACCACGATGTTATGAAGATAAATTAAAAACGGTAGATTAAAAATTATAAAGCTACATATTTTATCGTAGAACATTGTTATTGTGCAGAATACATTATGCAACAGAATGCAAAAACCGCTGAAGATGCTTAGGAATAGTTCTAGAATTCATTTTTAAACTAAGCTGTATTTTAATCCGACGATGAAATTCTTCAGAATTCAATAGAGCTCAGGTTATAGAAAGAACCTTTTAGTTTCATACTGTATAACTTTTTGTTAAGTTAAACAGATATAGTTCAACTCATATTAAAAAGAACTGACGGGTTCTTAATGAGTTCGGTTTAATACGGCAAAATAGTGGGTGGTTTTTAATTTGATGGTAATGATGTCTTAGGTCTTTTTTAGTTCTGACTAGAAATTGTATGCTTTATGATTCTGATATTAATAATTTATACTATGAAAGCGTTGAAAGTTATACCGCTCTACTTTACACATTTCAGTAGAAAGTTTATGCGCGTTTAGGGTGCTTTTCATTCAATAATGTGCGAGGATGTATAGTAAGGAATGTGTTTGTAAATACCCAATCATATCGCTTCATTTAGTTTGAAGTTGGGAGCGTTTGGCGTTTGAAGCGATACTATTGGTTATTAACATAATATTCTTCGCATATTATTGTTGGAAAAGCATCTGTAAGGCTTGCTACTTTATTTACGTAAACTCGATACTAAATAGAAGAATATTTCAGAGGCCAAGAGTACATCAGGGATGGACACCAGCTGGGCGTTAGGCATCATAGCTGGTATCGTGGTGACTCTGGCCATACTTACTGCTATTGCGTTGTTGGCAAGGAAACGGCATAGGCCGTTGCAATATGAAGGTATGTCTATTTTAAATAATATTTTTACTAACTAATTGTGCTGCCAATATGGCATAAAAATAAAAATAATTGAATTGTTTTTTGTATAATGCACCTTACAGCTAGTAAAACTTGACATAAATAAAAATAAGAAATGTAAGCTACGAATAACTATATTCTACCTCTAATATAACATTCTCACTTATAAGTACTTTCTTGCAGGACATACTTTACATTTAATAATTTAGCTTGTTTGAGATGAAGTCAAATCTCAATCGAGTAAAGCTTTATTATTTTTATTGATTTTAAATCATTAGTTCAGGTTATGAATAAGCATAGCTTTTAATAATCTCATTGGAAACATTTATATTTTATTATTACAAAGGTGATAAAACAATTTCGAAAACTATGCAGCGTTAATGACCATTTTTGTTTGCGTGTTTTACAATCGTACTAACTCGCTAATGGGTGAAGTTTAAATTTTATGATGCGATTATCACCTTTAGCGACAATTTTCACATAAATGGGTCGTATGCTTAATTAGTTAATTGCAGTCGGTAAAACATTCAGTGACGTAATAAAGTACATTATTATGTCATATTTTGTTGAAACCTGAAAATATGTGTATACACGCGTGGTTTTGCTTGCGTGCATAAAATGAATAATTACGAATAAAATATTCAATTCATTAAATAGTAGGTTAATAAGGTTATTTTTCAAGGTAACATGTTTGTTCAAAATTCATTCATTTCCTGTGCCTTTTTTTAAGCTATTGCATAGCTTCTATCGCGGGCCTTGACCGAATCGAGAAATTCCGTAACGAAAAAACCTCACGCTCCCCAATCCGACGGTTGGAGGTGTGGCTTGAAGGCATAGCATGCATTAGCTTTACCGCGGCAGTCCCCGAGTGCCACACGTCGTTTTTTTCTTTCCAATTGTAGGTACGCTTGCCCGGGTTCACCCGCCATGAAAGTATGTAACTTAAAGATTAAATTATTATATATCTAGCCAATAAGGCTAGATAAATAATAAAATAAGGCAATGAGTTATCTGTATTCCAAATTAAAAATAGGTTTTGCCACATCGCAGAAAATGAAGTATACTTAGTACAATTTCTTTTATTATACTTTAAAATATTGTACGTATAGATATCAGATCTATTTATTAAAAATAAGAAAATTCGGACATACCTAGGCCAATCATAGACATAGAACAATTCAAAAGACTGACAAACGTAAACGTAATAAGTCTAACAAAAAAAAACATATTTTTTTCCATTTCATTTAATGGCGCACAAAATAGTGCAGTATCTAAATAGAAGCCGCTATAAATAATCTTCTGTTGAAATGTCAGCACAAGCGGATACCGAAATATCTTCGCCAGGGTTAGCAGAATAGAAAGATTCCCTCGTGTCTAGAATTCCGAAACGCAACACATTTCTCTGCATTTCAATGTGATTTATGTCCCGAACTTAAGAAATTGCATGTTTCGTCACTCACAAGAGACATTTTTATTAAGTTTCCAATACCGCAAAAAGGAATATCGTGTTTAAATTTATACAGTTCAGTATTAAATTTCGAGTTATAAATTCTATCATTGAGAAAGGCATATTCTGCGGGCATATTCAACAAAATGGAAAATACTGTTTCTATTCCGCTGACTGCTCTCTGTTTTATTTCGTTTGAGTCTAAATTCTATGCATGCGTGAATTAATGGTTTTATTAAATCATTTGCTATTGCTATGTGGACAAATTTATTGATACTATTTTATAAACGTACCTATAACAAATGTATCATACTTTTAAAACTTGGTACACTAGACCGAATGTTATACAGTTTAAATGTATAAAATAAGCATAAAGATAGTCAGAAGCAAAATTTGATACTAGAAATTTTGAGAGTGCATGCTAGATAAAAATTTATACATTTTCCGTAGCCATAAATTGTCTACATTGACGGTGCGAAGGTAATAATTTCTGGATTGAAGCTAAGCCGAGTTAGTACCAGGTAAATTTTGGATCCTAAGTGTTGAATGGCGTGATATATAGCAATACTGAGGTATTGATGAGACATCAAAGCTCAATACTTATATAAAATATCGGTTGTCTGTGATATAGGTAACTTTATCACGGCTAGACATGTGAATTTTACATAAAATTCGTGTGAGGTGGTACTACTACAGGTTATTTTGACCTGGTGACTTGTACCTCAGGTTCCTTGAAACCTATTTCAGTCACCAGTCTCTCGCAACACTATCTCAATATATAAGCTCACTCACTATAATGTATTTGCAAGCAATGTATCTATTTACCTAATGTTGTGATGAGACGAATAGTAATTTTTTATTTATTTATTTATTATTTTATGACGCTTTTCTTGTTTATTAATAAAACATATTTTTAGAATGTTTGTGTAAATTAACTAAGTATGTGTAACATATGTTTTTCATATTTATCTTCCTGATCGACAAAGATAATTAACACAGTAAATAACCTCATCTGATATTTTAATTTGAATAATTTAGGGGGTATCTAGCTTTGGGATTGCTCATGGGCGATACTTACCTACTTACTACTTACTTAAACAATTATTAAACATTTATAATTCATAACTAGGAAATATATATCTATAGGAATCAAACAAAATGTAAACCGAATCATTTACTTAATCTGCCTCTGAACCAACAAATGAGCAGCCTTTGAGAGAAGAGGGGTGATTTTTGAAAGCCAATTACATGAGCGTAAACGTAGTTTTCCCCTGCTTCATGTTTCATTGCTGCTAGAGTAGTAAATGTCAAAATACATTTTCCTTTTAAATCAGCAATCGTTTTCGAATCATTTAGAAATATAGCTGGAAATAGCAAGAATTTTGTTAGTGAAATTTCAAATTAGAATTATCAATTATTACTCAATTTAATCCAGAATTTAATTTGCTTTTTAGTTATGCTTTTTGAAAAAAAGCTTACCTACTGTAATAAATTTTTCGCATAACAGTATTCAGTTAATTTATAATTAGTTTAAGGAAAAATCACATTCCCAATCATTAGACGAAATCAAGAAACAGAAATGATTCGAAATTTAAACGGAATATTAATATAAATTCTTAGCAATATTACTTTGGAGTCGAATAGTCTATTTCAATATGATTCAAAGCCCTTGAGGAATTCCCTCTGATGTCGTACGATCTTCATTACTTCGTCGTTAATACAAAAATATATAGCAAGAAGATAATGTTTCGCTTTAATGTTATTCAATATAATTATTTGAAAATGCTTGTTATAATAGTTGAGAATTATGGAAAGAAAATGTTGAATGTTTTCTATTAAAGCGCGTCACACACGGTGAAGATACTGTAATATTTTATGTTAAGATACTCTAATATAAAACGTTATAGTATCTTAAGGTATCCGGTATCAGCGTTCTGACCATCATTTTTCTTTTTGTCATTGCGTACTAAGACTCCTGTAGAACCGCCATCCTGCTACAAATGACCCGAAAAAATTTCGGGTGATACCGGATACCTTAAGATACTATAACGTTTTATAATAGAGTATCTTAACATAAAATATTACAGTATCTTCACCGTGTGTGACGCGCTTTACTGTTACAGTCCACTTTACTTATTACTTTTTGTACGTAACAGCGAATACTTTTTTAATGTAGTAGGTAAATATTTAATGCAATCTAGTATGTCGCTATATGTAATTTTTTATAGTCTTTATCTAGAGACTAATATGTAAAGATAAAGACTGTTAACAATAAGAAATAAAACAATCCCAATGGCCTTATGCCAAAATAGGTAAATAAAGTTTAAACAAATTTCACAACACATTCTAATTACAGTTATTCATGTATCTAACCAATCACGCACTATTCATACCAAACCGTCCCTAGCAAACGCTAACCAATGCATAAAACCAATGTCCTTTGAGCAGATTGATTGACAGATCCATTCATGTTGCCGTGTATGACGTTCTGATCTTGTAAGTGACGATTACATATTATCCAATATGCCATTTGAACAGATGAAATTGTATGGTATAATACTATATGTGATTTCTTACTGATAGTCTTAATGTATCGGAATCTCTTTGAAACGTAATTTAGTAGCAGTGTTGGTTTAGAAGTTAGCTTTCGAAACTACAATACAATTAAAAAGTCGGAGGTTGGAGGTCAGATGCGCGTGTAAAAATTGTATTGCTTTTTCATCTGTAAATACTACATAATAAAACAGCTATACATTGTTTTATGTCGTACAATCCTGTTTTACATAAAAGTGAAGTCCCGTGTCCCTGTAGTGGGGTAAGGGGCAGATGAATTATGCATACATCTGTTGCTCTGATCAATTTTCTTTAGGGACAAGTAGGTGATCAGCCTTCTGTGTCCTACCAGTCCGAGACATTTTTTTTTCTTCGTCCCCACCGGGAATCGAACCCAGGACCCCTCGGTTCTACGCTCACGCGTCAAACACTGTACCAAGGAGGCGGTCCTGTCTTACATACCTACATATTATTATGTGCAAATAAGTTAACATTTATTATTTTTCTTTGTTCAATACAAGTCGTTACAGTTGAAACTCTATTCAAATTGCATCATAACGAACGTTCTAGAATCTCACAAGCCCTTTACGCCGTCAGTGAAACAACATCCCACGCGCTAGGGTTTCTTCAACCAAACAATGCGTTATGAAAACATGAATACTTTTATTCAATAGAAATCCTTTTGCAGCGCCAGTGCAAACAGTGAAGGCGTATAAAGGCTCAATGCAAAGTGCTAACCATTCACCCATACAGACAGACGACAAAAATCCAGACGTAGTGCCGCTCGGTAAAGGTAAGGTATTTGTTTCTCTATTGTACGCTTTGAACTGTGATACTTTTATTGACAATTGTGAGCGACTGTAATGGCTCTGTTGCTTTGATATGAAGAGTAATCGAATCTGAAGTATTCAAATAGATGTATGTAGCTTCGAGTTGGAGTTGTACCAGTGATAGTACTATCTAGATTTTTAAAAAGTATAATATGTATTTCAATATGGTAATAAAGCTGAAGTAGGGACAATTTATTTACTTCATGCAGTTTCGTTTAATACTTTTAACTTTAGTTTAAATACTCTTTTTGAAGACAGCAACACCATGAACAATAATTAGTGTACATTAAATACAATCCTAATGATCAATTACTTCACCCACCCAATCATTTTGATACATTGCATTGTTATCGATATATATCATTAACTATAATTGTCTCAATATTTTACACAGATTATAATTGCGCGAGGGACCTGGAACGGCCACCGGAGCCTCCGCCCTACGCTGCCGTGGTGTCCCCGCCCGTGGGGTCCTCCCGGAGCGTGCATAGCTTACACGATACGAGGTCGAATACGCCTCACACGCCGAACACTCCAGCTTCTGATGCTCAGGTATGACAAACAAGTGAAACTTCTTTGAAAACATTCAAAAGTACCAAAATCGTTGCCCTACTCCATGACGTGACGGTATTGCTATGACGTGACCTTGAAATTTTACTCTCAACTCGCCTAAAGAATTTTCACTTCAATAACACGAAATAAATAGTAACAGTACACAGGAATTGTTTCCTGACTCAGTTGCGAGTAAGTGAGGAATGTTAGCAGGAATAGATGACGAAATGTTAACCTAAAACAAATATTTTGTAAAACGAGATAAAGAAGAGATAAATCATTAATGTTCAATGGGTTTTTGTACCATTGATTTCAATGGGATATTGGAAATCCAGTTCTATTTCAGTATATTTCGTCAATTTTCCTTAAAGGTTTACTGAATGTCCACTTTAACCGAAAATTAAAACGTACCATTTGAGCACAATATACTAAGCTCTCCAGTAATATTGTAGAACTTACATATTTTTTAATAAAACTAAAAAATCGTGACACTGCCTATTCTTCGACACAATAAAATAACAACTATAAGAAGTCCCCTGCTTGTTAAATCACAGCGACATTTCACCAGATACGAGATCCAACACGTCCTCCATCATCGTTCCATTTGTTCCTTGACATTATTAGATTAATATTATAACAACCACGTTTCTAAGCTGTTGTCTAGGAGTTCACTTTATTGCGTAGTGCGCAAAACTTCCTTTGTAACAATTCAGTTGACTTTGCTGTTTTTGATTTGGCCAATTTGTATGAAAATAATGTTAGTAGTGAAATAGCAAATGGTTATCATAATGGTTCGATGTTTTAGTTCAATTTATTAACCGACTTCAAAAAAAGGAGGAGGTTATCGATTCGGCCGGTATGTTTTTTTTATGTATGTACACCGATTACTCCGAGGTTTCTGAACCGATTTACGTGATTCTTTTTTTGTTCGATGCGGGATGGTGTCGAATTGGTCCCTTAAAAATTTTATTCGGATAGGCCCAGTAGTTTTTATTTTATGAGCATTTTTGTCTGTATTTTTAATGTTGCAAGTGCAAGTTTGAAGTCGGTTGTTTTTAACGCAGTTATCACTTGTGTATCTTCATCATAATTTGCTGCGTAATGAACATAAAAAAATATTGTGTTCTGAAGGCACCCACTAACCCACGTTTATCAATGATTTAAAACCTGATATTTTAACCTATATTAAGTACGTCCCGCTTAAACATTCTACCATAAATTAATTATGAATTTTACGGAAACCATTATAACGCTTAAACCATTGTTATAGAGCATCGGCACGCTAGGAGAGGACCGACGCAGCGTGACAAGCGGAACTCTGTCACGGCGGAGAGAAGTCGTCACGACGAGGACACCACTCCTAGCGAACGCGAGAGAGAGTTGTGTGTAGACTAAGCCTAATGTTAATATAGTAAATCCTTGTAAAGTCCCAATGGGAAATTGATGTAAAGTTAGATTTTTTAATTTGTTTATTGTTAGACTAGTTTCTATGTTGATTGAAGATTATAGGATAAATATTGATTTTGTTTATTATTTAGGATTGGTATGACCATTTATTACTATATTAGAACATGTTACACTTCTGTTTTTTACACAGTTTCTGAAGCGTATTTTACAGCAAATTGGATAAAAGATTTAAATGCTCAAAAATCGCTGAATGACAGTTAATTCATCAAATCAAAAGTACATTCAGACTAGTTTTAAAAAGCAATAGATGCAATTGCAATACGGACGAAAAATTGAATCCTCTTTAGTCAGATAGTTAAAATTGTGCAACAGTTGCTCAAAGGCACTGTAATTCTTTGAGCAATAAAGAAAAAGGCTTCACAAAGAGAACGTAGAGCCGCTCGGACGTCAAATAACAAATTGCAAACATTAAATAAATGAGTGGATTTATGTTCAAATGAATGGGGAATGAGTTTATTGACCCCATGCATATTTAAATACTTCCTGTTTCAAACGCAGCCAGCCAGGTTCAAGCGAAGCGTGCATTTTGTAAATATATTATACATTATACATGTCGTAATTCATATTTCATACATATATATTATTGGAAGCAAATTATGTTTATTTAACAGTATTTTTATACAGTAGGAAATTTTTTATCCGTGACATAGATTAGTAAAAATTCATAAAAATAAAAGTATTTCAGTTATTGCTCGAAATATAAATTTTATTTTATAAATTTGATTCATAAAGTCGCACGTTCCATTGAATTTATTTAGATTTTCAAACAAAATTCGTAAGCGATACTCGAATCAAATCTTTTTCCAATTGTTCTCTATGAACATAGTTTCAAAAATATTTTTGGAGTTTAGTCATTTAGATTTTTGCGACACGATTGAATATTATTGGAAAAGAATTATACAATTCGTTTGTAGCGTGACTATTTCGTATTTTATTAAAAAATATCGTTAAGAGCTCTAGTGGATGTCGGGCGCGTCAAGCGGTGCAGGGACTGTGAATAAAACATAAGTACTTCGCATAGATGCGTGCAACTCAGCTAGGAAAAGGCAGGTGTGACAAACCATTATAATTTTTTATTCAGTTGGCCAGGTTAAACTTTTTTGTCGATATGATTGGGTTGGGTTAATTTTAAGGAAACTTAAAAATTAAATAAAAGCATTACCAGGTTGGTGCCCTTAACAGAAAATTGCCAGTTATTCATAATAATATATTATTTTCTCATATTTCATACAATGTAGGGCAGTCACTATTCTACAAGGTATTCGGTATGAATATTTTCAAAAGGCAAAGCACAAAAAGAGAATCGTAAAATTATTTCCCTAGCATTATTCACATAACTCCTTCAACACATAAAACTAACAATACTATGCAAATTCCTTCGTACTTGCTACGAGACGAAATTCCCGGCGAATAGCATAAAAGAATTTCACGAATAGCACACCCAAGGTTCACTTCCTCTGCGCTTAAATATGTTCCGATTTATCGCCTACATAATGTCTACGCCGTAGCGGATCTCATGACCGATATGCTACGCTTTTCAAATATGTACATCATTCCTATTTCTATACTTCTCTAGGGAAAGAAAATGACTTTTCTATGTGTCTTTTGTTATTGGCATTGCGTTTCTAGGCATGTAACAGCTTCTTTATTTTTCATAGAATTCTATTGTTCTTATAAAAAATATCAAATATACATTTTGAAATACAATTTTCTTATGATGAATAACACGTGTATTATCTTGCAAAACGGGAAGGTCGAGGCAATTTAAAAATAGCACAGCTCGGAAACGTGAATTGAAATAAATTATTTACTTTTCTGATATTTCTTGTGAAATTGCTTCGATTGAAATTATTAATGGAAATACTTACCTTCTTTTGGTATAAACGTATTCCCGTAACAATAAAAAATCCAATTTTACTTGCTTTTACACAGAAAGCGATTCTTTATGAATCAGACGAACGCTGATATCATCGTAAATCAAAAATTCTTTGAAAATGATAGCATGAAATGTCATACCACTTAAAAGTTCTCGTAAAATTTATTATTTTATTATTACCTAAATATCTTTATAAAATTACTGATAAATTAATTTCAATTTTACATGTATGAATAGTTGTAACCAACGCTACCAAGCAACCAACGCTATTGCCGGTATTAGTAAGTATAAGTTTACTGTAGCAAGATAATCGACATTAAATCGTTGTTTATTAAAACTAAAGCCAAAGCATTCCAAATAGAAACGTCAAGAACTTATGTTAAAAAATAGAGCGCATACAATTTGTTTTCAAATAAAAAACTGTTTTCACTGGCGAGAAACATCGTGCTAAGACTAGATCTAGGTCAAGGTTGGTTAGTGTTTGCAATAAATCATACTTTTATGAGATAGGTCATTTGATCAGGTTCGACTAAGCAAATCCTACTTAAACTCAAACATTAATTATTTATTCAATTAAACTTCTTCTAGAAGCACTTTTGAATCGTCATAACATTCGGAAAGCAGTATCTATGGAGAAGAGCCGGCAAGAAACTCCATAGTTGCTCCTTTAAAATCAACTACTTTACTCAGACCGGGTTAAAAATGTATGCGTGTTTTTGCAATTTAATTTCAGATTCGATTTTATCTATGTAGAAATATATTTAAAATGGAATAATCAATTATTATTATCTGATAAACCGTCGGAAATTTAAAATTTATATGCACTATTATTGCATTATGCGCAAAATTATCCACTACATTAAATATGTTTAATGATGAAGGTTAATTGCGTTTGGGGTTTTTATCATATTTTCATTAAAATAAATACCTACTCAAATATGTTTATGTTACGTTAAAATTTGATTAATATGTGTTTGTACATCGAATTATCTGTAAAAGACTGTGTCAATCTTACTTTTTTAGATAGATAATTAAATAATTAACATATGGATTAGATAAATATTTTTATGTCTAAAGAATAATGTTATTTATAAGACGTTACAAGATACGAGTGAAGTAAATATGCGCTTTAAGTTAACGCTGTTTGAGTTACACTAAAAAGTATCGAAATCGTTCAATATATTTTTCTTAAATTCCATGAATGAAGATTAGAATAAATAACATAATTTATACTTTTGTTTGGCTCTTGATAGAACTGCATTTTATAGTTTAGATTTTGTAATAAAGAACACAGTTCATAATATAGGTACTTGGAAATAGTGAATAGGCTTTATTTCAAAATCTAAACTGTAAGATTAATTATATTTCGTTCTGAAATAAAAGATGTACGAAGATCGTTTTATTTAGATGAATTATTTTTAGTCTATTTCTAGTCAGTGGCTGAATAAGTTTACGTAGTTCAGTGAGTCGACGAAATTAAAATGTTCAATGCAACTGCAATATTTTTTAGATTATTGTTTTTGAAAATACGATAAACAACAGTTGATGTGGTAAATATAATTATTGGAATGGTATTATTGATATAAATTATATTCAAAGCTGTAAATGATTTATGTTTTTTGTCTATTTTATTTTTACAGTAAATACTTGTTGGACGTTAGTTTATGTAAGATCAAGTCAAGAATGTAAAATAAATAGATACACTCGTGCAATTGATGCTTTTTCCAATTTATTTTCTCTTCTGTATTATTTATTGTAATGTTCATTATCTTCAATTCATGTTCGTTCGTATATACTGGATTTTACAAGCTGAAAGCTCCATGTGGTCAGTAATTATTTTTATGGTTTTATTGTAAATAAATAAATGAATAAAAATGTACATAATTACATTATCTGAGAAATACTGCCATTTATTTCGAATCTGTTTCGATATGTATTTGATATAACGACAATAAAATTAATTGTGTATTTTTTTATTTCCAATATTTTTTTCAATAACTGATTGAATGGGTCTGGAAAATAATTTTAAAATAATTATTGTTTTTATGAAAAAACATTTGAATGATACACGTGTATGTGTATTGTTTACGAATATGAAATATTTATTCTAAGTAAATAAATTTATAGAAATAAAATGTGACTGTTCTTATTAAAAAATTACTTATTATTATGGTGTTTATTATTTTTATATTGTGATCAAACTTTTTTTTCTCCGATAGTAAAAAAGTTAGTTGAAAACAATACAAATCACTTTATATGCCTATTTCCTGTACATAGTAACAAAATTACTACGTGCTCTTATGTAAATTGATTAGATAAAATATAAATGTAAAGAAATATTATTACAATGTAATTTAAATTCACTGTGATGCTATAAAATTATTATAATTAATATCGTAATGTCTATTATTATGTAAATAGATAGTTACCTCGAAATTAAATGAAATTATTGAATATATATTCAAATTATTATTAATAATTTCTGTAAATAATTCTACCGACTTCGTGTTATAGTTAAATAATAATCATTATGTATCGTAAATATAAAGCGCGTCACACACGGTGAAGATACTATAATATTTTATGTTAAGATTCTCTAATATAAAATACATAAAATACAGTACAATATTACAGTACCTACTGACACAAAATTTCGGGTCATTTGTAACAGGATGGCGGTTCTACAGGGGTCTTAGTATGCAATGACAAAAAGAAAAATGATGGTCAGAACGCTGATACCGGATACCTTAAATACTGTAATATTTTATAGTAGACAAATAGACAAACAATAGACAAACATTTATTCAAAAAAATAACACATTATTACAACAGCTGACAATCACAATAATTAAACATAGAAAAAATACAAATAAAAAAACACGAAACACATAATATGACAATTTAATACATAATAAATAAATAAGTAAATAGGTTGCTAATAAGTGCTAGTGGTTGCTAATAATTACACATATGACAATTTAATAGTAGAGAATCTTAACATAAAATATTAATATATAGTATCTTCACCGTGTGTGACGCACTTTAATGTATTGAAATGATTTGCATCGATTAACAATTTTGGTTTTTGTAAATAATCGTCAATATATATTTTGTTTTCTTTAAAACTGATGTTAAAATAAAATATGATTAATCATAGTACATGTTAATTAAGTTTTTATTATTTATACTTCTTGACATATCGTAAATGTTAAGCAGATGTGTAAAAATTTCTTGGGAAATAAATTTGCTTATTAGTAAAATAAAAGTGTGTTTGTTATCATCCTAGATGTATATCTGCATATGAAATTTCTTGTACATTATTTCAACGTAAAAAGGATTATTATTTGGACAATTTTGAATTAGTTTATTAAATACATTTAAATAGAGCGCATCTTCTCGATACTATGCTGTAAACTGTTCAATTTTCATGCTTATTAATATCATTAATTTATTTGATTTTGAGTCCATTAAATATTCTAAATTAATAAATTATAGAAGCAATAAATTCTCTTATTTGTATATGTATATTCTAAGAGTAGTATTAAATCTCTAGGCATGCTCAAAATGCAAGGTATTGAAACTTTAGTAGGTAAGTACTTGTCTAAGTTTCATCTTCAAATATCACTATAATCTTATTATAACTAAACCGAAACTTTTGCGTTCGAAATATTAACAGTTTCAATTATTTTACCAAAAGCATAATTTTCAAGATACCTAGAGCTTAGCTAAGAAATTGCGTACTTGAGTCTTCGCAAATTACAAGGTACGTAGTTGTCTACGCTGCTTTTACTATTACGTTCTAATAAAGCAACAAAAAATCATTATAATAATTTTTTCACATATCGTTGGTGAAGAAACAATGTCAGTGAAAGTATTTATTTAATTTACACAGACATAACAGTATTTTATTTTACACAAAAACCATAAATAACATTGAAAAAGAATGAAATAATAGTGTTTACACTAGCATCCTGTATTTATCCGATTTCATGTACATTACAAGTAAATTATTTCCTTGACAAAGATTATCATTAAAATATGATATAGCGTGTAACGGTAACAGAGAAAGCCATTCAATACTATACTGCCTGTAAGACACAATTCTAAAACGTTTCCTGCCTTTAAATGTTAAAACCGACCTCGCCTTATTCACGATCATTTCGGAGATGTGATAAGAATTTTTATTCGTATTGTCGAACCCCAATGAAGCTTAAGGTGGCGTATTTAATGCCTATCATAGAACTTGATGAGCCTACGTTGTTTATACTTTTTGTTATCATACCATAGAATGCTCGTAATCTCACGAACAATACCCCACGCTTTACGTCCGTGGATTTTTTTGTTTCAGAATTTTTTAATCAAAACCACGAGAATCCTAAACATCAACATGTAATCTGCTTACAAAGAACGAAACACGCCGCTAAAGGACATTAAAGCTTTACCTTTTGGCAAAATGTTGTACCATTCTTTTATATTTTAGAATAATTCTAATGAGGATTTACCCGAGTTAAAATTGACTGTAGCCCAATTTATGAATGCAAACAAAGCTCGCTCAAGCGGCTAAACGTTTCTAAAATTCGAATATCGAGTCTAAATCTTGCGATAACCGGTAGGAACCGGTTCTGACCGGTAATATCTCGCTTCAACCAGTTTCACTCGAATTAGCGCACGGTTGACGTAGCAGCGATCGTTGCGTGCTGCCTGTAAGCTTGTGTGCATAAGTAATTGAAACGCTTCCCTTCAATTTAACATTTGTTGGTTTCAACTTATTTTATAGTAATGGAGATAAGATTAATCTTCAAATTTCCATCAAATTCGTAACTCTTGTGTTCGAGAACTGTAATTTATTGAATTGCTAATTCGAACATTATTTCCTAGAATTAATTGCGTCTCACGATCATGGTTGTAAATAAATAATTTCCGAAATCTATTACATCGTAACCGCAAATCCACATCTAAAATTGAAACGTCCTTTAAATTTAAGAGTTAAAAACTGGAGTAATCACCGGCAGTCCATTGAAATATTTGCCCAAGTACTTCCTGATTAATTTTCGTTTCAATTTCAAATAGACAAAGAGGAATCGTCCAAGCCATCTGTGTAATTGATACGATCTTAACGATACGTTTACTCTGCTCTCGTGATCGGGAGAAAATTGCGAACGCTCCGTGCCAAATTCTAGATATTACTGGATACGGATGCGCTTAAAAATTTATGTATTAAGAATATTGAACCGCTCTTACTTTAATATTAGATGTAATGTGGATGTAGACGTCGTATTATCGTTCAATTTATAGCCATACTTCGGGAATGAAGTGATAGTAGCAACATTTTTATAATTTACTTGGTTTCCGCCCGAGGCTTTGACGCGCAGTCAAAGATCGTTCCCATTCCCGTGGGATTTCCGGGTTTGCGTCATTTTCCTGGGATAAAAAGTAGCCTATGTCCTTTCTCGGGTATTAAAATATCTCCATACCAAATTTCATGAAAATTGGTTCAGTAGTTTAGGCGTGATTGAGTAACAGACAGACAGACAGAGTTACTTTCGCATTTATAATATTAGTATGGATTATTTTTCAATTGTGATAATAATTCATTGATCGATGTGAAAACGGGTTTTGCCTTATTTTTTTCAACCATATAATTAACAAAATTATTCAAACGTCGAGTATCCATTCTATTCTCTTAACCTGACATACTAAGCACTATAAAAATTGGGATCATTAGTAACAAACTATGACATTAAGCAATGTAATTTTGTGACCTAAATTTTAAGAAAATTTTATGACCTCTACAAGAAATACTAAATGATATTATATTTCAAGCTCTTTAGTTATTACAAGATAAAGCCACTGATTTAGATTTTAATGACTCTTTTTGATAGCACCAGCAGCGACTTTTAATTATAATTCTTCCAAGCCTGTTTCACTATAAGTACGTTATTAAGCTCAAGGTGACATTTCATCTAAAAGGTACTGAATGTAAACGTTGCAAATACTTCTCCTGCTTCTTAAATTTGCACTAATTTATGGAACGTTCTAGAAAAAAAAACATGTAGGTACATAACACACGCAGTGCAGACAGTGCAACAGTGCAACTTCTTATAATACATACTTGTATAGTTCTTTATTCCTTTCCTGTTTCTTACCAAGGGAAATGTAAACCTCCTAGAAATTTATTCTCAATTTTCGTCCATTTATTAAACCGCCTTTGTTAAACAGTACGTATTTACAATCACAGAACTACTTACACTTTTGTATATCTACATGTGTCCCAAAAGTATTTCTTCCCTTATAACAATCTCTTGTACCGTGAACCTAATAAATCTAAATTAGCTAATTAATTAGTCGATTCAATGTGAAAATTTATGGTTCGATTTTAGAATTGCCCATCGAATACTCTTTTATCCGCGGACCAATCTTTAGAATTACACGTCTTTAGATTGAATGAGTTCTCAGTCGTCATTTAAAGCTTTTTCACATTGTTCGTATGAGACAAAGGGCTGCTTCACTGCTGTGTGCTATTGTGTCTTATCGGTGCTTCTAAATGGTGACGGTTGAATTGTGTCGATGGCTAGTCAATTTGCTTTTATTGGCGCTGAATTTTGAATGACTGTTAATTAAAAATACTGAATTGTAATCCAAATGGGTCATTAAGGTTAGAGGCATTGTGTGCTGGTAACTTGTTTCAATACAGGATTCATAATAGAGAAATTGTCTTCACTATGATGTTTTGTTTCCTAACATTAATGGATTTGTAGTTCTCTCTTAATTTATAATGCTTTTTTCGAACAAGTTTGACTTCCATGTGGCTTCATATATTCTTATTAATAATTGCTTAATCAATTTAAATGAATATGACAACAAATTTAGTCGTAATTCTCTCATTAATCCTCCCGGGATTTGATCATGAAATCCCTTCCAAAATTTCTGCAATCTAATCATAGCAGTCGGAGGCGACGAGTTCAGCCCAGTATATCAACACAAACTTACTTATGTAGTCTCTGCTTTCTCGTAGTGCATGTTACAATTCGATTTTATGAACTTTGCATCACTATCGATTACTTGTATAAATGTAAATCAGAAACCACATATTGTCTACTTTTTAAAATAATATATGCGGTATTTGATTTCAATTTACGTTAATTTATTTTAAATATATTTAATATTAATTAAATATATTATATATTATATATTTTTAATATTAATTAAATTCATGTTTCGCTTATGGCCTATAACAATTTGTAAATTCATTGATGGCGGTCAATCAGGTAAAATTAATAATTGTTACAAGTTTTATTCTCAGACCTTCAGAATTGTCTAAATAGACTGAGGTTAATAATTTTTGATTAAAACCTCCATTCACCTCCAAATAACTACTAACCAAACCGAGGTTCTAATCGAATCATGAATCGCAATTTGAAATTCAAATTCATCTTGGAAGCCAGTTAGAGAAATATTATTTACTTTGATTACTTTACAGAACTTTATAGCGACTGTTATTGTAAACAATCAGAATTGTGTTTAAGTTTAATCATTTACTTTTTGGAATTCTTAGACTTTGTTTTCGATTAAGGACAATTATAGGAGTTGTTTGAATGTATTAAAATACAGGCGTAATTGCAGGCGGGGCTTTCCTTTCACTGTGATAATTACATTTATATTGAACTAGTACTAGTTATAGTCTACTATCATTATAATTATTAAACTAGAGATCCGCCCCGGCTTCGCCCGTGGTACATATTTCGCAATAAAAGGTAGCCAATGTCCTTTCTCGGGTATCAAAATATCTCCATACCATATTTCATGCAAATTGGTTCAGTAGTTTAGGCGTGATTAAGTAACAGACAGACAGACAGAGTTACTTTCGAATTTATAATATTAGTATGGATTTACATAAGTACTATGAAGATAACCTGACTCTGCTTGTACTCGATCATCATTAACGTCATGATAATGTTGTAATATATATCTAACTTTTCGCACTTGTGCTACCTTTGCCATTATATTTTAGTATTTTTTCGTGTGGTTTCATGTCAGTCCATGTCGTTCTTAAGAATTTAGTAAGAGAAAACGTATTCAAAATATACAAGCAGTGCAGTATAGCTATAATATTCAACAAACTTTGAACTAACACAGTTACAAACATCAGAACTGGCTCCAAAACTGCTTTAATGAAATGATAACACCACAAGCCCCTATACCACGTATCAAAACATATCCCTTCCAAATACTATCAAATACATAAATAGCATACAAAGCTTCTAATCACATCACCATCATCAACCGATATAATATTATGTTCCCACTGCTGGAACACTGGCTATGCAGGTTCAGGCCATAATCCACCACGCTGGCCAAGTGCGGGTTGTCGTCGAACTTCTGATTCTTCGACATGTCGGCTCCTTCACGTTTTCCTTCACCATTCAAACAGGTGATGTTATAACATGCAAAAAATTGCACTTGCACACTGATCTCGAACCCCTTAACTTTTTGATTTGAAGTCCGAGGTCCTCACCACTGTAAAAAATACGTTCAAATCACATGCGTTAATTGTTCATATCCTCTACACTGTCCATAAGCCGCAACACATCGGAGCATTAGACGTCGACGTACATCAACTGTGGGCGAGTACCGGATTTGTGAAATTTATTTGACAACCGAAACTGTTAGTACTGTTACAGTATGGAATCGATTGACGTTATTCTGGTTTTCATATTGAATAAGAAATATTTCATGTAACTTTATCGTTATATTTGGTAGAACCTTCTGTTTTGAATTACGAATTAATAATTTGAATACTAATTCAGGGTATTCCTGTTGAAAATTAAATCAGTCAAGTCTCAGGTTAAACTAAATTGGAATAATTTTTGCCATGAAATGTCAGGATAAATGAGTTGGAAAATAGTTAGAAGACAAACTTTAAATTCGTTGTTTTTATGTTTTACTTTACTTTTTTACGTTTTATTAGAATTGGTAGATTAGACCATAGCGAGAAAAAAAGGTCCTATAATGTTTTCACTTTTAGCGGTGGGGAAGGGTTTTTTGATTTTTTTTTAATTTAAAAAAGAAAAAAATTGGCTTGGAAATACTCAAGCGCGTTAGATATTGATATTTTGCATGCTCCAGGACGTCACTGAAAAATAGTATACGTTAATCTGACGATTTAAGTGGCGATTTAATCGCTATGAAGAAAGGGTAAAAAATTAAAGTAATATTATTCGAGCGCGTCAGATTAATATATGGGGGGGTTAATTACAATATAAGAAGTCCCCATTTCGCTAATCTGACGATTCGAGCTCAACCTTAGGGAATTATGGATTATTCAAATTTTCCAGCGGGGCCCCTGAGCGCACCCACCAACCATAACTGCTCATATTGACTAGAGGTACTAATGAATAGCTAAGGTACCGTCCCTTATAGTAATCTGACGCGCTCGAGTAAATCCCAAAATCCCCTCTTGGGCTCCCCTACTAAATAAATACACAACTATTGAGTCTTTATCATGGCTATTCAAAGATGATCTTAAAATAGTGTTCAGATATAATATTATGAGCTTGAATTTGTAGCATAGATTTTTGGTAGGATTTTGTTTCTGTATGTTTGTAATAAGTTTTAGATACAAGGCACATACGAGATTAATATTGATCAAAAAATAACAATCTTCTCTATTTCTTTTGTGTGAGCAATAAATAATAAAATAAATAAATAAATCTTGGTCTGACCTGGATGTACAATAATTATACATATTATAATAATACTTTTTGTTTTTAGGTTATATAAGCTACACATTTCAACAAAGCACACATAAAATTTCGTTATTTACAACTTTGATTTTTTCGTCTCACGTTTTCCATTCAGTGATAGATACAATTTTAGTTCTAACTACCCATCAGAAGTCTAATCCCTCGCACTCCCTCTGGTATATGCACGGACCCGTTTCGATTACTGACGTCACGGATTCCTAGAAAGATAAGTATTTCTACCAATGTAGGAGCTTACCCACTGTGCATAAAAAAGTTTCAGTAAAAATATTATAATAAATTTTATGTTGTTTTCTCATATTGTTTTTATTACTGTGTGTTATTAAACTATGATTTAGATATAAGGTAGTGCATAAGAGATGAATAGATCAAAAAATGATTCAAACTTGATGTATAAGTATACTTATTGGTTTTAGCTCCGATCAATATAGTTTAGTTACTCAAAAACCTTTTACAAATTATACAGAGCAAATAGCTTGAAACCTTACTTTAATGATTATGACGATGACCATTACGATTGTTTTATTTTATTTTATTAGCTTCTATTTTATTAGCTTCTATTTGCTAAAAGATTTTTTCATTTTGCTGCCCCTAAGTTTTACAATATTATAAGTAGGACCCAGAAAGTTAGGACTTTAAATAACAGTTTATTTAAAAAAGTGGTCATTAAATGGCTTGACAATTATGACTATGATGAAATAGAGCAGCTCATAATTAATAATGGATAGATGTCAATAATATAACATGCACAAACACACAACACTCACATGCACAAGCACACACATTAACAAACACACACACACACACACACTAACAAACTCACACACTATACTTGTAAAAAATTGTAAACGCGCAGCTGTATTTATTATATGTTTTTTTTTCTACTTTCTCTGTTTTTTTTTTAATGTAATCTTTGTTTTGTACTGAACATGTTCTCTGGGAAGGAACTGTCTTCCTTAACACAGGATTTTCCTAGCTAGGAAGACAGAGCCACACTGTAATTGGACTGTATTAATTTTTGTACTCAATAAAGATATTTTTTTTTTATTAGCTTCTATCGCGGGCCTTGAGCGCTGAGACCGAATCCAGAAATTGCGTAACGAAAAACCTCACACTCCCCACTCCGACAGGCACGCATGCTATGCATTAGCTTTACCGCGGCAGTCCTCGAGTGCCACACGTATTTTTTTTTATAAAAATAAAAAAGAAACAGTGTGTAAGCTATCTAAAGGGTAAGCTCCTCAAGACGGGATAAAGTCGGCGACGTAACTTATCGGCTAATAGCACCTTGAAATTCAGAGGGATTTTTGTATTGTTAACGTCCTTTATTCCTTTTTATATCGATGGACTTTAGTTTGTTTGTTGAAATAAATTGTTATTGCGTAACGAATGGAACTTTTGTGTTTTATTTTATTTATTTTATATTGCAAACGTGAAAAGGCTCAAGTATTTGTACGTTTGGGTTAGCGTTCTTTATGAGGTGTTTATTAGAAATATTAGAAATTGTTTTGTTTGGAAGGATGAAGCAATTTGCTTTCCTTTTATCGGATATGATTGCAACGTTGCAAAATTCTTTTTAACTCAAAGTTGAAATTAATATTGAAAGTCTTCATCTTCAGTTCTTCATCTGAATAAACCAGACAAAGTTAAAGCTATTTCAGTATTGTTTTGAGATTAAATAAAGATTGTTTGAAGTTGATTTGTTCGTGATTGTGTATTACGTTTGTAAATAAAAATAAATGCATCACGAATATAAACTCAAATTATTTTTTAAAGAAACAATACAAGACTGAATAGATTCTACTATATTTATAGTCTATTCTATATCTAGTACATATTTCAAAGGATTAATAATATTAGGAGCGTTTACGTACCTATTATAATATTATATGTTTATTTAGAGATTAAAATACTAACTAATACAAAGAGCTAGAATGTTGATATTAATAATTGAAGTTTAAGTATCTAATTGATAGCTAAGAAATGTTTAATTTTATAATATGTACTCATTTTTATATAGGTAATATCTTAAAGACAATAATCTGTATCAACAAGCAAGTGGAAGTAATTAAACTCGATACTTCAACGCAAACGGTCTGAGCATGCTCCAATCCACACCTCACTAAAACCTCTTAATAAAACTATATAAAAACGCAGTTCTTCCACTTAGCCAATTCAGCATATATACAAATAACAGCAATAAATCTCTCTCTTTTCATATAGAAAAAATCTCAACCTGAAACTTCATATTTTTTAACGATATTCGTACGAATCGGTTTCGAGCATTTCGCGCGTGGTTTTTACGTTACTTAATTGCTTATGGTATTAATATTTTTATACAAACTGAAATTAAATATAGTGGAGTTTGCTACATGGAGTTTTTTTTTGTCTTATTCTTCATGTAAATATAATATTTTCTTACAAAATATAAAGTATCAAGCATACTATTCAATACAATATCCATACAACACATCTACAAAACTCCAACCAAGAAGAAATCACAACCAAAAGAAAAATAGCAACAACACAGAACCCACAATAAAACACACATGTACCTACAATGTACATGCATCAGCCTGCAGGCTAATTAAACAAGGCAAGTTCCGTGCCACGTATCAGCAGTGGCAAAAAGAGACCATTACAGCAATTAATTTTAATTGCAAAACTTAGTAGGGGCGTGAGGGCGGAATGGTCTTTTCCATTTACGACGCAATGTTTTAAAGGGGAATAATAGTGTGCATACGTTATTAATAATTCCAAATCGAACTCAATATTGAATATTATTTTCAAGAAGACAAATACAAGTTTCCTGTGGCTCGAAGAATACTGAACCAAAATCACGTCATAGTTTTTATTAATTTCATTAATAACTCCGGGTAATAATATTTTTTGTACAATTCCTAAGATCACTACTGAAATAATTATCATAACTAATTTCCATTATCAATGATAACCATTTTCGAAAATTTATAGAATGGGTAAGTTAACAGTAGGCACCTAGATATAATAGTGGATAGTGTGGTTGAATATGGACAATACCGTAGCATCGACATAGCAATGGAACTGTGATAAATTGAAATTGTTTGGACTTCATTACTTTTGCCTTTAATTCAGACTTGCTCTACCACCGTAATATATTTTATATACAAATAATATGTGCAGTATAGTACATTTTATTGTAATTGGGGAATACGGACTATATGCAAAAGGTATAAGTTAAAAGTAAAATTTAAATACATTGCGTTAATAATATTATGTAGAAAAGGCAATTTAAAAAAATTATGATTGTGAAAATTATTTAAGAATTAGTATTTAAAAAATTAAAATAAATAAAATAAAAATAAAAATCATTTATTGAACAAGGTTCCTTACATCATAATATAGACCCCAGACCATCGAGATATATGTAAGTACATATATCTCGATGCCCCAGACTCCCAATATAGCTTTCGCTGTGTTTCAGGAGTCTCTCCATCTCCATCTCATCAATTAATACCTCTCCATCGTTCTATGTGTATGAAACAGAATGATTAGGATATTTTTTATCCACTACTTATCAAAGCCGTCAAAGACAATCAAAAGGAACAATGAATTGATTCAAACAAAGATATACATTACTTTCAATACAAAGTATTCAGTGACAGCTTTTTAATATACTGCTTTTTATTTTGCCAATACGAGAAACACTCATTTTCCACTCGCTGCCAGTGGTTGAGATTGCTTTGATTGCAATTTTCATTTTAACGCTCTGGAAAGCAGTTTATTATGATCATTGTTGTTTTATTATTGTGTTTAAATTTCGACATTGTTTAACGTATATGGGCATGCAATTAAATATGCAGTAAATGCTGGGCTCCGTGTTGTATTGTTTTGAGCATGGTGGTTGAAAGATGACATTACGTGTTACATCGATGCGAAGTCGCGACCCAATAGGTCCAATTTAAATTTTATTTGGAAGTTGCGCATTACATTATCGCTAATGTCAATCGGTTAAGGAAAGCGTAGGTAGGTAGTAAGAAATCCGGCAAACCCAAGAATTAAAATTTAGATTTGATATTTGCTTACTCTTGAGTTGACTTAAACCTGAAACCTTGTAAAGGCTTATGTTCCTGCAGTGGGAACCCTTATGATGATATTTTGTCTACAATGCGAGCGTGTGATGTAAGATTAGACTTGCATGAATTTTTCTTATACCTTATTTCCTATTACATATTATATGTTTTTTTTAGGTTACATGATAATTTACTTCATTCTCCTTTAATATGCAAAGCCAGAGAAAAATCATATATTATAGTGTTTTCTTTAATACTTATGCGTTTCTAGGTAGCTTGGAAATTAAGTCGATTTCTGGGTATCCGTTTGTATAAGATTTAGAAACCAAAGACACGAAGGAGGAAACATATCAATCATCGCTTAGAATAAAAAATACACCCCTCGTTATCGCCTCACGTCACTTCTAATTACGGGAACGAACAATGATATTTTATATACAATTGGGAACGAAGCATTAAAAATAAGAAATGATTTAAAATCTGTTGTTTTTAAATTGTTATTTATTGAACTAAACTATTCAATAAATAACAATTTTCACCCCCTATAATTTTATAAATACAATACAAATAACACTTACAAATGAGATATAACAATTATAAATGAGAAAGTAAACGTATATTTAGAGCTGTCTTAAGAAGTCTTAAACTAAACCTTTCGACGTAACAAACTGATTGTGACATACTATTAAAAATAAAGCATGGTATATCCAAAACACCGATAAACGTACGAACGTGCTTATCATTCTTATCCACATTGCATTAATTTTATGGGGCGTTAAAATTTACATTATTAATTACGCGATGCCGAAATCGTTACTTAATCTAAATTACCGTTTTTATTTTCACATTAAGTCTGGGTTTCCAGCTGATTTATAATGTTATTAATCAAGCTGAAATTTCAGCTACGTCCAATTATCTCTTGCTGAATTTTACTTTTACTCGTATACACAATAGCTGGAGCGTTCGGCTGAATGTTATTTATTTCGCAGCGATTAAAAATTAACGATTCTGCGAGTGAAGTATGTAAATGTTGAGATGTTTGTGTAGCATTTATTAGAATTTTATGAATATGTGTGAGTGAAGTCCCATATCCCCGTAGTGGGGTAAGGGGCAGATGCATTATGCATATATCTGTTTCACTGATCGATTTTTCTTTAGGGAAAGCGATTTTCCTCCTGTGTCCTACCAGACCGAGACATTTTTTTTTCTTCATCTCCACCGGGAATCGAGCCCAAGACCCCTCAGTTCTATGCTCACGCGTCAACCACTGTACCAAGGAAGGCGGTCATGAATATGTGGTTGATATAAAAATAAATATTGATATTTAATAGCCCATTTTACATATTTTATTGTTTTAGAATTAATCGATCCAATTAACTTTTCTAACGTAAAAATGCTACTTCAATCGCATATTACGACAAAGAGTTTAGATTAAGCGTCTCCGATCGCAACATTCCCTTGTTCCCTACATTACTATTCACTACGCATTTACACATTGACAGATGAATAACATTCAATACAAAAGCACAATAAAATACAAGTAACACTTATTGACATGAAATAGAGAGAACACGTAAATAATGCATCACGGTAACAAGGTCGTTAAAGCCACTATTCGAGGGGCACGTACGAGAAAAAACTAAAACGATATGAAAATAAAAATTTTACTTTTACGCCGTTTCTTTGTAGGTATTTATAGTTACGTAGGTGTAGGTTGTTTTAATACTGATTTATTGGAGGAGATCGTGGTTGAAGGGTGGTAGTGTATTGATAGAATAGTTGTTAAAATTATAAGATGATGTAGCTATAAACAGATTGTCACATTTTCTACGTTGATTTGTATAAATTTGTAGTAGTAATAACTAAATTATCGGTTACATTGTTTGGAATTAAAATGACTAATTATTAATAGTGAAAAATACTTAAAACCACAAAGCCTGCATGACTTATTTTTCCAACTCTTCAATGATAAAAAGTGTGACGCTAATACGTAGTCCAGTAATTGTATACTGCTAATATAATTATACCTTCATCCATTATCATACCTAACACAATCCATTAATTAATTAAACGCATTGCATAATGACATAGAAATCGGATACGCAAAGGACTCCAAGGTTAACTACACCATAAGGATGCTTTTCCACCAGAGCTGTACGTTGCTGTGGATACGTTTGATGCACATAGCATAGCACTAGTGGAAACGGGTTCAGTTATAAATAGATGCGTACTATAGATGTATGCTGGGGATGCGTGCTCTGGATGTGTATTATGGATTTATGGATGCGTGCTATGGGCCTACTATACAGGGTGTCCCAAAAAGTAGTGATGAACGGAAGTTGGGAGGTAGATAGAGGACCTAGAGGGCTATCCGAATCACGCCCATGTATGTTATGCGATTTTTCGTATTTTCGGAGTTTTGACATTTTATTCAATTTTTCATCTATCGCTGAGTACAATGATATTTTCACTCATGGTGACGTCAATTATTGCGCTAGATGCTTGATTTTTTTTGTGTGCTAAGCTGAAAGATAGGCCAATTTAGTATGGTAACATTTACTATCTATAGATCTTTGGATGGAATAAAAAAAAGAATTAAATGCCAAGAAAGATAAAATTACCCAGTATGTTCGCCACTTCAAGGGCCCGTAAAAAAATAAAATCACATAAAAAAAGTTTTCCGTTTGGCTTTTAAAAACTTACTCCATCTATCAGGATCAATTTGGACTAAATAACCCGGAAATTCATAGTAGCAGAAGAAACCATTAAAATGATAAAAGGGCATTCAGACATTTAAAAGACAACTTTTTACGGTGATGTCGCACTAACATTGAGCAACAATGGGGTTATTTTAAAAATTCCTGGTAATTAAACACCTTGTTATTGGTTTTAATTTGTTTTTATTAATCATCATGCTAATTCAATTTTTGCACTTACCACATTTAGATTTCAATTTTTCGATTGAAGCCTTCTGAATAATAAAATGAAATTTTTTGGGTAGCTACCTGATAGACAGAGCAAGTTTTTAAAAGCCAAATGGAAAACTTTTTTTATGTGATTTTATTTTTTGATGGGCCCTTGAAGTTGTGAAAATACTGGGTAATTTTATCTTTCTTGGCATTTAACTCTTTTTTTATTCCATTCGAAGATCAAACGATAGTAAATGTTACCATACTGAATCGGCCTATCTTTCAGCTTAGCACCCAAATAAAAATCAAGCATCTAGCGCAATAATTGACGTCACCATGAGTGAAAATATTATCGTACTCAGCGATAGATGAAAAATTGAAAAAAATGTCATAACTCCGAAAATACGAAAAATCGCATAACATACATGGGGGTGATTCGGATAGCCCTCTAGGTCCTCTACCTCCCAGCTTCCGTTCATCACTACTTTTTGGGACACCCTGTATATGCACCTACTATAGCTTAACCGCAATCGCTGTACCGCGCCTTAGGTATGTGCGGGGTGAAGCAGGGGAGAGTACAGACCGTTCCGTTTCTTTCATCGTTACGGTCAAGCTATATGGAACATCGCATAGCTCGAACTGCGCATCTTTACAGCATACCTTACTCAGACAGTGGAAACGGTCACATAGTTTCATAGCATAGCTTATTACATTTTCGTAGCATAGTTGCACAGCACATCTCTGGTGGAAAAGCATCCCAATATTGACACAAGATATTGATGTAACTGTCAAGTGCACAAATAGATGGAGTATGGAAAGGAGAATGCCCATTTTTGGTACTGGTTTTTCTCATGCATCAAGACAACAATATATTTAAAAAAATCTCGCCAATTTAGAGGCCTTCTTACCATCGGAAAATATATTTTGAACAGGGAATGTTTTGCAAAATCTAATAAGACATGTAATTGTTTAGATCCGTTATTATAGATTTAGTGTCCATTACCGTTTACATTTTTGGTACAGGTTTTTTCTCATGCATCAAGATAAAAAATACTATTAAAAAAAATCTCGCCAATTTAGAGGCCTTCTTACTATCGGAAAATATATTTTGACCAGGGTATGTTTTGTAAAATCTAATAAGACATGTAATTGTTTAGATCCGTTACCATAGATTTAGTATCCATTACTGGTTACCACGGTAACCAAGCGGTAACTATTATGACATTTACTATGGTAAATAGCTAATATTGTTTTCATTGAATTACAAAAAAATCAATTAACATAAAATCACTCTGTAAGGTATTGTTTATACACTGTAGGTTGTTTTAACATATATAGTGAAGTAAAATAATATAAATATGTATAAAAAAATATTATTATGACATAGCTTGTAAGATAGCTTGGAAGGTAACCAGTTATTTCTTATTTGTTTCTTTCTTCGAATATGTAGTGAAAAAATGATTCAAACAACAACAACAATATGTAAACCGAATAAAAACTCTATTGGCATTTTTTAAATATATATTTAGGTTTTCTTGAAATCCGTCCCGGAATATTTCTGGTGCCTACCTACACTAGCCGATGAACAGATAGACTTTGTCTGAAAGCATAAGCTCTACGCATAGATTAAATATTATGTTAAACGAAAAATAGCCTTCAGACGATAAAATACTACCTAAATCACACATAAACCTAACTAAATCGGGTTTATTTAAGTTTTTAGGTTAATTCACATTTTTCTCAATATCTTGAAAACCCCTGTTTTTATCACAAAAAAATGTATTGGTAAAAATCTTTTGAATATCGAAGAACCCTCCAAAACCACTCTGGCATTGACGCAACACTATACTGCGGTCCATACTTTCATGGGCATTCTCCTTTAGCTGTGTGATTGACAACGGAATATTTGATGTTCAATTGAACGAGACGTAACGGTTTGTTGGTTTTGCGTGATAATTGTCGCTAGTCAATTAGAACCTTATTATAACGGAATAAAGCACAGGTACTCTTTGATATAATAAATTCATTACGAATCTTTTAAAATTGGTATAAAACTGAAGGGACACAAGGACAATAACTAACAGATAAAAAAATTAATGTCAATCGATGTATACTGAAACTAAGATTATACAAAAACAGGACTACTGGCAAACGATTAATGGCATCTAATTTGGACGTGTTAATAATTAACAGTGTTCTGCTACTACGAAATGCAATGCTTATAAGCTTATTCTTAAGCTTTTCAACAGAATATGAAAACAGAAAATCTTACAGTCCAAATTATTTTTTTAATTGACATTTTGTACATTACTCAATACTCATGTTTGTCCACGAAACGTTATAAAAAGTTTCTGAATAAAACGTCTAACGATTTTTATACAGACCATCTAAACGTATAAAGCAGTAGCCATATGTTTAAACACATACATTGCAATGAATTAGTTTGAGTTAAACAGCGACAAACGCTCTAATAAAGGCCAGAGCTGTTTAACTAACACCCTGAAACTAAACACAACCAAATACAGAATACTGAGCTAATTCGTTATATAAATGAGCTTGCAATGTCTGAAGTATTGAGATAACAGACTCGCTGAAACGGCAAACTTGGTCATGCTAATATATTTGTTAGGCCTAAGGAACGTTTATGAAGCTTTCCATGACTGCCTGGAAGTGAGGGAAGTGTTTTAGACATACGTATGTATGATATCTACATATGTTATGTACTTATGTATGTAATTATCGTATATTACGAGTTACAACATACTCTAAATAATTGGCTAGAATAATTATATGAATTGGTATATTTCAGATTAAAGGAGTAGAAATGTTTGAAGAACAATATTTTTATAATACATAATAACATCAATTTTTTGTATCTATACAATTATCAATTTGAAAGTTAGATAGAAGTGCATAATACTTCGAGTAATAAGAATGCACAAATACTCGAACATGTAAGAGTAAATAAGAAAATTGTGTATCATTATGTGTTGTGTACATTATTTTAATTTCTAAATAGGGCGCTACTACCACCTACTACGCAAAGCGATGAAGCCCTTAAAATAATCAAAACAATAACAAGCGGGTCCGCTGTCATGATCATGGGCGTTAGAAATCTGGAAGTATTCCAATTCCAAATTGGAGAACTATTCCAGAAAATTGGATTTCTTTGTACGTTCGTGAAGTTAACTGGCAAGCTGTTTCATGATTGATGTTTTTGTTTATTAACTTGTTAAGACGGTTTCAATCTGAATCCATTTTCATCAACAACTTTAATTAGATAACGTGTCATATTGTGAAAAACAAATTTGAAAAAACACCATCTAGGGTAAATTATAAGATGGTGCCGCTATATTTCATTATTTTGTTTTTATGCGATTAATATATTATAGTACGCGATGGTGTATTTAAAAGGTGGTAAATTGGATAAAGAGATCGCACAGGGTTCATTGAAAAAATCCTATGTATAAAACCTTATACAATTCACCTAGTAAATTAATAAGTATCTACTAGATAACAGACATTGCTTGTATAATCAAATAACTCTACAATGTTCATTTCATTTATATAAAGATTAATTTATTTATCGAAGATTAGTTTATGGCAATAAAACGTCCTTTTCCCAGTTGTTGATACACTAGACTAGACTGGAATATGGAGGACACAAAAAACACAAATAAATTTGAATAAGTAAAAAAAAGTTGTTTTCCTAATTATCATGGCATTAGTGCAGATTTTAAAACCAAAGTATGACTGCTTAAAATATGGGAACACATACTTCAAACTAAATAACATTAGTTAAAATGAGTAATACGTTTTACTTTATCGTGGCCGCAAATTTGAGCACATTCATGGGTACTTTGTAACAAAACGCATGTACTATTTAACTGCTAATGTTCGGATGCCTATGGCACAGGCACTAATTATTGTACATTACTCGGTTTTATCTGTACACGCCAGTGAAACATGGACAATGGTCAGCTTGTTATAATATAACTAATTGTTTGAACAGTGCTGGGAACTGATTGTAGTCTGATTCAGTTCCTATGCGACGTTTTTATTTTTAAAATCATAGAATTACGCGTTTCCTTGCATACTTAATACTTATTTAGGATATTTAATTAAACCTTAGGCAAATAGATAATACCTGTGAAATTATATATTTATGATATTATAGACACTGTTCAAAAATTAACAATGCTTAAACTTTAATTGGCACCGTTGTTCGAGTTGTAGATTGTTCCACGTAAAAATTATTTTATACATCGTAGGTACATCGTACTATCCAAAGAAAGTTTTAAGCCAATTTATTCTTCGCTTAATAATTGACAATAGCGACTATTTGACAAGCGTATTTACCTGTGTGTGTGTGTGTCTGTTATGAGAGAGTTAACTCTACATTTTTTCTAATACATGAACAAAATCGAGGACAAATTAACGCATTCATAAGCCAATATAAAATCGTTTGCCAATATTCCATTGTGGATATAATGAGAGCTTTATTTGCATGAAATAATGGAGTACTATTATAAACATGAAACTAATCATGTCGAAATCATATTTTGTACAAATGACAAATAATATTGACGTTTGATATTTGAATAGTATTCATTTAAATAAAATAAATTAATCTAATACAAACTGTTCATGGTTTAATATCGGAATTACGAATCCGAATATTATTTTAACTGGGCGATCTAGATTGTTTAATTCTAGCAAAGATAATTAGTATTGACAATTTATAATTCATGTTAGAAAGCTATACAATACGAATATAATATTGTATTGTTTTCGAGTTGTGTAGGGAGGATAACAATACGCTACTAATTAAAACGAAAACTTTAATTTTTTACGTTTAAGGCTGTGCATGGTATTTTAAAGGCAAAATTACTAAATTACTAAAAACAAATCAATTGGATCTCGACCATTTATTTTATCAACTACCAAAGTTATATTTAGCGTAGATTCGAGACCACCTATTTTCGAGTACTCTAAGCCCAAGCGTATTTAAATAAAGGGGTACCGCGATTTAAATCTCAATCAAACAGCCAGTCTAAATAACATAAATCTTCTAAAAAAAAAGCTTCAAACGTTACCAGAGACATTGTAAATGGAAGGAACAAAATTTCCATTAAGTCGCTGATGGCAAATATTAACATTTAATTACAATGGGCCTCTGTGTCGTTATTATGTGACGATGTAAATTTTTCTCGTTAATATTCTTGTTTCATGTGTGATTTTGCTTTTTCTATTTTATATTCGTAAAAGGACATGCATTTTTTTCCTATGTGATCTCTACTACTCTTACTTATTACCAAACAGATTTTTACCTCTGTTTATAATAAATAAAAAACAAATTGTATGGGCCACATTTGTAGAGAACCAGGGATATAAATTTCAAATCTGCTTGGCTAATTTAATTCGTGAAGGAACAGGCTACCTTCATGCGTCCTATGAGACTCAGCAGTTTAAACAGAAAATCTACCTCTAAATTCTACCTTACGCTATAAATTTCACCATAGAATTAGCAATAAAATACGTACCTATATCCATATAGATTTCTCAATCAAAACGCACCAAAGGACTCAACTAACTTGACAAGTTTCCTGCAACTTTTAACATCCTAACGCTTCGTATTCATGAACCTATATCAGAATAAAATTAACCCAAATAACAGTTTTATTGCAACCAAGTTCCGATACTGCATGCAACTTCTTTGTGCCTTGAGTTTGTGGTGCAACATGAACTAATTTGTCAAACTTCGTACGTGGGAGACTCGCGGTAATGTAACAAGTTTTGGTACTGATAAAATGCTGAATATTTTGGTGCTGATGAGTTGGTAGGTAATATCTATATATTATACAGTAGTCAGGTATTATATCTAATACTATAATAATATTATAAAGCTGAAGTGTTTGTTTGTTTGTTTGAACGCCATAATCTCGGGAATGATTTGGTCCGATTTGAAAAATTCTTTCGGTGCTAGATAGCCCATTCATCGAAGAAGACTTTTATTATCACCACGCTAAAGACCAACAGGAGCGAAGCACTGCGGGTAAAATCGCGGAGCACAGCTAGTTATCTATTATATACCTAATATATAACACCTGACTATTCAGGTCGTTTTTGGTGTGTAGATGGTAAATATTAAAACATTAAAACTGATTATTACCTGAAAAATGAAATGTGAGGTTAATTTACAATTACTCACGACCATAAAACTGGAATAGCAAACAGCTTGAAAATTAATCATTCAATTGGTGAAGATATTTTTGCGTGAGTAAATGTATTTGCGAATCCCAAATTTCTTCTCTCATTTCTCATTAATACAATGTTTTAGATACATTTGCCGAAATCTAGCCCAAAACTAAATTTGTACAATACTAAATCACACTCCTAAAACTATGCAAAATAATACGTCATAACCGGAACTTAAACGCCATAATGTGATAGTGCAAAACAGCAAATTGTACAAACTTGTGCAATTGAAACTCCAATATTATAATCTCGGTTGCACTGGCGGCCGTTTTTGCCACAGCCTGCCATTAAACGTTTATATCTCGGCCGAGCAGTCGTCGCCTTTACGAGACAAGAAGCGTTGATTGCTTATCTAGAAGTATACAAATGAACACCTTATCGACAAGTCTTAAAGCTCTTTTTTCGATGAATGAAAGTGGCAGTTACGCTTTTAGCGATTTCATCGAGCCCTTAAGGTGTTTTCTTGTAATTACCTGAAATATATTTATAATACCTCTGCGTATTTTGCGTGAAAACCGATTTGCCATATTTTCTTCGTACTTTATTATTTGATCTCATTTCCGGCATTGGAAGGAAAAGGTCCTTGAAACGCAAATAAATTTCGATATGAAATATTCATAAAAATAAAATGTTTAATATAATTACCGTATTTATAGGCAAATTTGTTTACAAACTTTGTTCGACTTCTCAGAAAAAGGAAGTAAAATTTGTACACGTTCTATTTATAAATGCTCAAACTCAAAGGCAAACAAAACCGTTATATTATTTACTAGCTTCCGCCCGCGACTCCGTCCGCGCGGATGTCGGTCTTCGCGTGGATGGTTTATTTCTCCATTTTGAGTAGGTACCTCTGACAATAAAATCTTATAAATATCTATTGGACCCAATTCCCAAATACGGCTAGGCCTATAATAATACGCAACGTGTGTTCGCGGTTCTACAGAACGTCTATGGACGTCTATGGATAAAACTGAAAAATTAAGATTAATTTTTTTCTACGTATTTTTCCAGGATAAAAAGTATCCTATTTTACGCCCAGGATAATAAGGTATAATTATACCAAGTTTCATCGAAATCGAACCGCTAGTTTTCACGTGATGCCTTCACATACAGACAGACAGACAGACAGACAGACAGACAGACAAAAAATTTTTTAATCACATATTTGGGTTTGGTATCGATCCAGTAACACCCCCTGCTATTTATTTTTTCAATATTTTCAATGTACAGAATTGACCCTTCTACAGATTTATTATATGTATAGATTAAATAGGGAAAACATCTACACGCGCTATGAGCGTCTGTTGTGTAAAACAGAATGGGTAAGAAACGTTTCAATAAATTAAATAACATGATGGCGGGATCTTTTCTGTATGCGGGTTGTATTTATCCATTTCAATTGATACGTAATTGGGATTCAGAAAAGATATAAACGCCAATATACGCCAAAGATACATATTATTCAGGATAAATGTTTTTATAATAATATAAAACTACTTGAAAACGATAAGGAAAATGTAATAGAATACGCTTCCCTACATAGTATAAAACAAAGTCGCTTTCTCTGTCCCTATGTCCCTTTGTATGCTTAAATCTTTAAAACTACGCAACGGATTTTGATGCGGTTTTTTTAATAGATAGAGTGATTCAAGAGGAAGGTTTTAGTATATAATTTATTAGGTTTTGGACAAAGCGCGTGAAGCCGCGGGCGGTAAGCTAGTTCTGGATAAATGTTTTTATAATAATATAAACCTACTTGAAAACGATAAGGACTTCTCTAATATAAAATGGAACTAATTGAAAGATCCAAAAGAATACGCTTTTTTAATATACCTAAATTACTTACATGTTTTTTCACTTCACAAATTGGTACCTAATGCAACATTCGAAGAATTTAAATCAAATCTGTAGTTATATTAATTGCTAGGTTGTTCTAACTTCATTCTTACAAATCTAAAATTAAACTACAACAATACCAACCATATTCTAAGCAATCCCAAAAAAGTATCAAATTCTACTCAGGACCATAGATTGATAAAATATATACGAAGGGACAAACTATGAAGATCGAGTTTGAACTACATGTATTTGAAATTTAACACCACATACAGAATTTGGGGTGAACCATTCAATCTGGCCATAAACTAAAAGGGGAAGAAAAACACGATGGAATAGTCCAATATTGTGGTTCCACACAATCGTAAGGCGGCTCGCATTACCATCGTAAAAAATGTGAATGGCATATTGAAATATTTCTAGCGACCTTTTTCTTTCCAATTTTCCTTCGGCCTCATGCAACGCGGCTATATATTTACACGGATTATTATTTCTATGTGTCTGAAGTGTGATAAATTTTCTTAAATCTATAAAATAAGTTCGGTTTGTTATTTTTATAATATTGTGCTTAGGGACTGTTGAAATTGGATGTTACTGAAAAATTATGTTAGAAATTCTACGGACAATATTTTTGAATCGTTGTTAACCCTAGAACACTAACCTTATTTTTCAACGTTTAATACTAACCTTCGTCGTTTCGACTACGCTGTTTATTGGAGGGGATTTAGGGGTTTAATTAAAAAAATATATTTGTAGTTATGTCTTTATTTTAAGGACAAGGTATTAATCTACATATAAAAATATAAAAATATTTATTTTAACATAGTTTTAATTCAAACAGTCATCAAAATGAGATCACAGTTTACACGCTTTATGAACATTCTTAATTTTTTTGAAAAATTCCGTACAAATAATATATACCTCTAAATTGCTCGAAATAAAGTATTACTTACAAAAATAATATCTGGAAAATTAATTAAAAATATAATTTTGATAATAGCTTAGGATCTAAAACATTTGTGACACACATCAAGTTTGTGTTCCCCACACAACGATTTTTGCACCTAGTGCACCTATTTTTAGGTCTACCTTTGCTTTACGGAGGGACATAATATAGCATATATGTTTATTTTAGTTTGCTATGGAGGCACATTAGCAGCATTACTTTGCTCAGTCTCATTTATAACTTTCACATTATTTATTTCTGGCATGTTTAAAATTTATGTAATTGAGTCCCAAAGAGTATCAGTAATGTCACCAGTAATTATACCTGAAAAACATTGAAGAGGATCTAAAATATCTCGAAAAAAGCGTCACACACAGGTCCACGTGCTATGTATCTATGTTCTTTGAAGGTCTTCTGCTTTGTGGCCTTGACTGTTGTGATGACCATAATATGTGTTTGTCTTTCCCAAGAAGAATGGTATGCGATGGTCTTGTAATCGCTAGGGTCAGCTGAAGTGCTAGGTATCTCATCTTCAATAGAACGTGGGGAGATGTATTACTACTTGCCTCATAATCTTGATCTGGAAATTGCTCTTTATTTACAGTAGAAACTTCATCATCACCCTCCGTTTCATGCCTCTTCAGCCTCAATGTGGTCTTCAGGCTCTCTCGCAGATGAATTTTCCTCATCGCTTTCAACTTCTAAAACTAACATATGAATCGTATCTAAAAATAAAATAATAGGCACCATTATAAAACATAAAATAACGTAATTTTAACTTAACTAAATAGTACGAAAAGTTACGTTAATACTAACCTTCGTCGATGTGACGAGCCATGGCTGCTGGAACACCGCGTGTGGACCTTCCACGCACAAAGCACTACCGTCCATCGCAAGCGCAACGGGTTGGCTGAGATTAGCTGAAGTCAGAAAACCATACGGTCGCACGCGTAAAAGTTATAGCGATTTTTTTGGTGACGCGTCGTCGAATCGACGAAGGGTAGTAATCTAGGGTTAAATAAATATCGTGATTTTACATTTACTATTTTCTTAATATACAACTGAATTAGTACATCCATTATGTAAAATATCCTATTCAATAAACAGTTTAAAATTAAAATTCAGTTCATAAAAATTTATTCCTGGATCCGAGTATATATTTGCCAATTAAAAATATATTTTTATTTAAACATTATATGGAATTACGAGAAACGTATTGAATGACGTCATTATGTATATTAATTAAGAGTGTTGATAGAATGAGGCGTTAACGATGTCTCCAATTAATTTAAACAAGACTCACGATTTAATCACACACTTAAATCTGTTTTATTTTATACACGCTTTTATTGTGTATCTACTAAATTATTAATATTATAAAACATTTTCAAGATGCTATTTTATTAAAGTTAAAAGGCAATTAAATTGTAATGGATGTTATTATTTTGTCTTCTTCCGCGATCATAAGATAGCAGTTTAGTTCTTGAAAAAATATGAAACATACACATTATTCTTTTAAGGCCCTGAAGTCTTATGTTAATTTAGTTCAATCTAATTAACCATACATTTAAGCTTGAGACTCAATCCATAAAACTAATTACAGTTCTAAATTTCGATCGATATCAAAAACCACGAGCGTGAAATCAAACGCGGCGGGCTTGTTTTAAAAAAGAAAGTAGGGTAATTTCGCTTACGCAATCTCATAAAATTATTTAAACGTTCTGTAATAAAAACGGCTCAACGACCGCCCGTAAAAAGCACTTAATTACGTGTGGGTACAGACCCTTAGGTTCCTCGGCTATAACAGCTTAGATGGATAATAAATATATCTATATTTTGTTGTAAATAATTGATTTTATTTAGTACATGCTACGAAAAAGGGGGACCTACATATTATGTATCAAATTTGATTCTACAAAGAATTACAATAACTTGGTTTTTATCTTCGGAGTTAAGTTTTCAGGAACAACGTCTTGGTTAGATCTCTGCGTCGAGCAAACATAATATGAACTACAGTATGGTAGGAATTTGTTTTCATACTATGGCAAAGTATTCGCAGCATGCATGACACTTCAGGATTTGCGAATTGTGAGTGTAGTAGAGATATAAACCCAAAGAAATACGGAATTGATCTTTAATACTTATAATCATCAGCTAATGCAATCCTTCCATAGAAAAAGTGGTTTAGATAAATAGAGTTATTTTTATCAACATACTCGTAATATCAGAATAACATATCAAAATAAAAATACATTCAGGCCGGTTATGACCACGCACATACATATATAAAGGTAAACAAAGAACGAAATATTATGTTATCAAAAATGTAAATTTTCGATCGTTCATGATGCGGGTAGTTTAGGTTAAATTCTAAAATGCAATTTGCCCGGTACCGCAGGGACGCAGTCCATTAGAATTTATGACACATGGGCCAAAGAGTAATTAAAAGAGCCCACAGAGGATGTAACGCGGTGAAATGTTGTGAACTTGTTGTATTATGTGCATTTGAAGGGTACGAATGCGATAATTAACTTTTTGTTTGACCATGAAGTAATAACGGGACTCGTGAAATAAAGTGGAATTTAATTGCAATTAAACTCGTTACTGAAACTCAAATATTTATTAATTTATTAAGTACACTTCTTCTAGAAGCACTTTTGAATCATCTTATCTGGTTTAACCATTTACCATTTCGAAAAAACATTGGGCAAGGCGGTTTTGAATTCTGATATCTTTGATTGACCAATTTTGGTAGACATTGAGGATAGTTTTAGTCGAGTGTTTAATACTAAAGATATCGCACACAAAATAAATAAATAATCTAAACTTAACATGCAGGACTAAATATAGTATCTATTGATTTAATTTAGATTCTAGAAAGACGTTAATAAACTCTGTTACAATATACTCCGAAACCCTTTGGACAATATTGTAATTAATCCCTTATAAGCCTACTACAGTGTCACTCACCCTTTAATATTGAACATTGATAAATTGCAAGCTGAGAACAACAACGAAAAGCCAATTAAATGTAAATTACCAGCCATTAAAAGAATAATTGCGTTGACATTGTCTCAATTAAATCGTCTGTGCTCCAATTGTGAGTTTAACCCCAAGGGTGCAAAGGATTTTTGTGGAAGGATTTAAAAAAGCTAACGATGTCATTGTGTGGTATGAATTTGGCTCGCATTTGTTTTGATAATCAAATTTTTATTGTTATTTAATATTCCATGTCGTTAATTATTATAAACTAGCTGCTCCGCGCGGTTACACCCCCGTGGCTCCACTCCTGTTGCCCGTAGCGTGATGAATATAATTTCTCAAACATTCATTGAAATATTCTATTCAATTATTATAATGATCTGCTAATTTGATTTTCAACATCAGAAATTTATAGCAAACCAAATTTATTCTGTGGTTAAGGTATTTGTATGAATATTTGTATTCGAATACATTTTATATTAAAATAGGTTTGTTTCATATGAATTTGATTACTTGCTTAGTTCTCATATTAACTACTTATTTATTTTACTTTACTTTGGCTCTACATAACTAACAGTACCTACCATTGATATATTTATACGATTGAATACTTACCTACCTACTACCGGTGGCCCGTATCATTTTCCTTCCCCTTTCCTTTACCTTCAATCCTTTCTCTATCCCATATACTCTTTCCTAATCCCATACATTCCCATAGTTATGTATGGAAAGTCGACAATCCTTACGCAAATGCCTAAGGTCTACAAAACTCCTCACGCCTCTGCAAATGTTAATGGGCGGTGGCTTACCATCAGGCGCTCTATTCCATACTTATGCGACTGTTACATAAACAAAATAAACAAGACTTGTCAATCCTCAACTTTTATAGCTAAAAATCTACAATATATTACTCACTAGCTTTCCACCCGCGGCTTCGCCTGCGTTTTGAAAGAAAAACCCGCATAGTTCCCGTTCCCATGGGATATCCGTGATGAAATGTGTCCTATGTGTTAATCCAAGTTACCCTCTATATGTGTGCTAAATTTCATTTTAATTGGTTCAGTAGTATTTGCGTGAAAGAGTAACAAACACGCACATACACACAACCTCACAAACTTTCGCATTTATAATATTAGTAGGATTTCTTTGCTTGTATTTGAGTCCCTTATAACTGAACTATTCACAAAGCGCTAATCCAACTAGCGCGGTACCCCGTACCTGCATTTCAAAACGCCTTTGAGAACCGTTTTTATAAATTGCACTTAATTGCTATCCAGCTTACTTCTACAGAGCTATTAATTGTTGAGAAATACGGGAAATAGTTTATTCCCGTTCACAAGACGATTAAATTCTCATTGCTTATTCAATCGACATTTTGCAATTTATTTCGTTCATTTACTATCATATATATAGAAGAAATGGCACTTAATTGAATTTTACACTTCATTTACTTAAAATTGTTAAATAATATAGATGTTGATGACTTAACAAAAAAACGTAAAGCTTATATAATTATATAAGCTAGTATCGTAAACACGATCAATAATTTGACCCTACTTATCTACTGCTGACCGCCTCCTTGGTACAGTGGCTGACGCGTGAGCTTAACACCGAGGAGTCTAGGACTCACTCTAGGGTTCGATTCCCGGTGGAGACGTGGAAAAAAAATGTCTCGGTCTGGCAGGACACAGAACGCTGATCACCTAATTGTCCCTAAAGAAAATTGACCAGTGAAACAGATGTTTAATGCATCTGCCCCTTATCCCACTTTATGAATGCTGATATTAAGAATCTGCCAAAAAACTTTAAAATTATATTTAATTACTACCAAAAATGTCTGAGGCTTCATTGCGCACACATAAAATTATTGTAATAGTTCCCGTTAAAACGGATTTTAATCTTGATAACATGGTATTTGCCCAGACACGTGCTCTAAATAACCAAGCGAATGTGTCTTCTCAGAAATGGTACCCTGAGACAAATGGACGGACGTTCCATTGTTCTTTGTGAAGCTATCTGTTAGAGTTACCTCACTTGTAATTGGGAAACTCTATTATAAGGCGTAGTCAGAGACTAATTTCACTAGTGTTCGACAAGGTTTTGACGAATACCATTGTCAATAGGCGTTTATATAATATTGGGATGTGTATAATTTACTTTTTTTAGGGCTGATTTTTCAATCCTTGGTTAAAACTTATTCATCGAATAACGTATTAAACTACCATTTCAAAAATGTATCGTAATTGTCCGTATATGACAGTTTACAGGTGAAATTTTAAAATGTTCGTGTAATACGTTATTGGACGGATAAATTTTAACCAAGGATTGAAAAATCGGCCCATAACCGACTTCTTATATTATCTGATTTTTTATATTATTTGGTTGCTGGGCAAAACTGGCGACAACGAGCAAACGACCGGACTCAGTGGCGTGCCATGACTGAGGCCTATGTCCAGCTGTGGACAAAAATATGGGCTGATAATGATGATGATATTTTATGATTATAGTTGAACAAATACATCATTGATTTATTAGTCTTCCAAAAGGTAAAAAAAAACAAGACAACCAAATACCATCTATCTAGTGACCTCCAAACACAATCTCCAAAGCTCAATATATGCCGTCATATTCTCTGATTGTCTTATTCTTTCCACTGTGTTATATAAAATGCCCTTGCCTTTAATACAACAGATTGACGCACTACGTTCCACTTTTCTGAAACATTGTCAGAACAATTTGAAAACATTCCAAGCCAAACAGAAGCAAACTATGACTCGTGAACTCGAAGTTTTCGGACGGCGTATCGCAGCGAGCTACGTAAATCAGCGGGAACCAGGTTTTATTTTAAATCACCCTATATTTCCCTGTCGAGTCGCGTCGGTTTGAATTGTGGCTGGATTTATTTCGCAGCATATGTTCTATCGTGTAAACAGTAGTGTGCAAAAACGCCTGTACAGCCTCCGCAAACATTGATATTGTGACGTTGTGGTCACGCACCTGCTTTTTATTACTAGAACATTGAATATGGCAATAACAATTTACGCTCGGATGCATTGTGCGACCGTTCATTGCGTGAATTGTAGTTCGTAATTTGTACTTCGAGTTCTTTATTCGCTAATAATCGGAGATCAAAAGAGCTCATAGCTAAACTCAGTTTAGTTTTTTTTTTCAAATTAAATTTTAATAAAATGATCAATAAATAAGTATAAAACGTATGAATATGATGAAAATATAAAACTAGCTACGAAATTTTCAACGTTCAGTTGAAAGAGTTTAATTTAGCTTTTAAACGATTTTTAGCCCCTGCGCCTGTGAAAATAGAATATCGCTCCTATACATTGCGTACAATTTAGATTTTTTGAATAATATTTTATTTTTGGTACAATTTCGCAGTAAAGTAAAATCTAAAAGCTTCCAATGCCGCACTAAAATCACATCTGCTGCAAATATTTTCGCATTAGTCAGTTGGACTCATGAGAAAAACCAAGCACGCGTTAACGAAATAGATGGTCTTAAAAATATTTTAGAAGCATTTTCCAAGTTTATTCGGTTAAATGGTTTGAATTACGAGCCGGGAGTACCCGAGGTGTCCCGAGAGACGCCGAGCTCCGTCGTTGCCACAGTACAAATTCAATTTCATCCGTTGTCGTATTTGGCCGGTCCATTTTGGTATTGGCAGATAGTCTGTGAGATAGGCCAGAGTGGATTTATTCTACTTATATATAGAATGATGTGTATCTAAAGTAGATTCGCTACTTTGAAGGGAAATTGTGATTGTTGAACGCGTTTTAGAGCGCTTATTGTTTGGTTTAACTATGCATGAAATAACAGTCTATTAAACTGTCTATGAATGGATTGAAGTTGAAAATAGCTAAGGAAAGCAGTGACATAAAAAATGCATAACCTAAATGCCAATCTAATACAAAACTCTTACCTCGTTGCCTCGACTGTACATTCACTTACAAATAAAAACACAAAGCTTGGTCATTTTATACCATAACATAATAACATAATGTAAAGAATCCTCTATTTTAATGTAAATAACGTCAAGCGAAACCCGCCGCTTTGTCGTGATGGAAATAAAAAAATTAAAATTGCCGACATCTGCAAATAAGGAAATTATGAAACCGCGGCCAAAGCTTGCATTCGTGCTTTTGTTCTCTCGACGCCTTTGTTTTAACCTTTCAGGTTTTAATTGAAAAATCAAATGGGGTATGGTTTAGACGTTTTAATAGCTGTAATTCTTGCCTCGTTATACTTGGATAACGAACATGTCTTTGGTGATGGGAAATCTGTTACAATGATAATCATAGTTCCGTTTTATTGGAGTATATGGGACTTTATTGTTTGAAAATTGTGTTATTATACTTGTGTTAAACTTATTTAAGGCTACATTAGTAGCATTTGTTTTGAATATATTAGATAATATATTTTGCATTTAACAAATTAGGTATTGAAAGCAGTTATTGGTTTGGAATTTTCACAAAACGTATCATATTGATACACCAAAACATAATTAAATTCACCACCATAATTACGTCTAGAAATCTACTCCGGTTCGTTAAAAAGACATATTTACGACGCAAGCGAATCAGCCAGCCGCAGTCCGCAGCTTGGCAATTTAATACATCTAATTTGCACCTGCTAAAGTATAAATACATACTACAGAACTCCATTTAAGGTTTTCCAAGCGTGCACTACGTTAAACGATGCTTACTGAGAGACCATTCGTGTATGAAGGAATGAAAAATAAATGATCTGCACCAGTTTGAATTCAATTGCATTACTGAATATTATGTTTTCTATAAGCAGTAGAAGTTCATTCTTCACTGCGGATACATGGATGGTTTATGGTAGATATGGGCATTGGCCGTCTACAAAACCAAACTATGAGTTCTCGAAGAATAAATTATTTTTGAGAGATTATAGGGTAAAATTTCGCCTAAAAAAACAACTTTTTCCTTGAAAAAAATTAAGTAGCATTATAGTCATCCCGAAGCTTTTCATATAAACTAAGAATATTTGAAGATACTTAAAATATTAACAGAAAATAGACATCGAACACAAGAAGACATCTTCCATCTTATATTAGTTCATACATAGCTCTTGCATCTATATAGAGTTAAGTCTGTTAGGTAATTAGAGATCGCAGTGGACACCTGACAGTTGGTAATCTCATCGCAAGTGACGGGAACATAATATGAACGGGTTATGTAAATTGGGTATGAATTTACTATGTCTTAGCTGATGGACTTGGACTTCTTAAAAATTTACATTCAATATTGAAAATGGAAGATTTGAAGAAGAAGGTACGTTTATGATGTTGTTTTGTTTATTTTGGATTGGCGTGTTAACATAGCTACTAATATATTACTTATTAATGTTTCAATGATTCAGGTTTATGAATGTGTAACTAAACTCAAATGCTTATAAACAATCAGCAGTTTGTTATTTTCATTATATTATTATTTATCCTGAATATCATAGGCTTTAAGGCACCCAGATAGGGGATACAATCAAAACTTTATGGTTAGCAAGGTCAATATTTGTTATAATATTATATAGAACACCTAACAACTGTTTTATTTTCTTTCGTTCTTTAGTGATTACTCTGTGCTTTAAGCATCTATTTACACTGTTAGCCACTTCATTACGAAGTTTAACTAATAAACACATCATGAAATTAAACTTACAAGCAAGTAAGTTTTCTAGGAACTGACTTAAACTGCTGAGAAATTCGCGGGAACTTGAGAATGTATTTGGATATGTATAGATTTAGGTAAACAGATGGATGTTCATATTTCGAAATTATTACGTAGTAACCGCTTGTCTAGACAAGCATCTACTATTAGCGCTTTACGCTAAAATAACTAACTAAAATCTCCTGAAATAAATGTTAATTAAATCTATCCATTTCGAAGTCTAATCGAGTAAGGAGTCGATTACATAAAAACAGGTACAGATGAAGCTAATAGAAGCGTGTTAAAAGAGAATACACAAAGCCTTTGCTACAACCTATATTATGTTCTACTAGCTTTCCGCCCGCGGCTTTGCCCGCATTTTCGAAGGAAAGCCCGCATAGTTCCCGTTCCCGTGGGATTTCCGGGATAAAACCTATTAAATGTGTATGAAAGAGTAACAAACACACACACATCCATCCTCACAAACTTTTGCATTTATAATATTAGTAGGACTATATTAATTAAATAATTAGTAAAAGCGATTGAGCAGTTTTTGAGTTAACAAACAAGATGTAAAATATTTCATCTTTATTATATACGCTTTGATTAAAATAAAACTATTGTGTTATAAAAATAAAACCACATTAACAACACCAAATTGACCACAACTTAATGCAATTCAAAATTGGAAAAAGTTTTAATAACTTTCACCGCTATTTCATATACTGAAAATAATTTTACTGAGTCCACTGGGATTATACAAAATAACGTCCACGAATGAACTTTCCTTGCATACAAAAATTATGTGTTTATAAAAGCTTCGCTGCATCCACTTTGGGGGTTACAAATGGTTTATTCAAAGGTTATGTTGTTAGTACGACCTGCAAAGTCAAATTTTGGGTGTAAAATGCAATAAGATTAAAATGAAGTTATTGATTTATAAGACAGTAAACAAACAGCTTTTTAATATATTCGTTTTATATCACTCTATGAGCATGTAGTATGTAATAGCAGGTACTATTACATACTACATACCTACGTCATATTCTTAAGTCTATCTCAATACTTTAGATGTCAAGGTCAAGATCAAAGATGAATTTAACAATAGAAAATCAATAAAAGTCACTTATTCATAACACCTACGGCTTTTACACTTTCACTGGTAAAAAATAAAAATATTCTTACATCTCACTAAAGTTAAATACAATTTCCTTCCATCTTTAATCTATGATATTTACATACTACATACTACAAGACACAATATGCGATAAGAGTCTCCTTTAACACAAATGTCGTATATATCTTGAATGAACCAAACAATACAAACCTCGATTACCACACAAATGAACATCAATAGAATAACTTAATCAGTAACCAAACTGTTAACTACATCGGTGTTCATAACAAAGCGATGGAAACAATAAGCGAAGTTGAGTAATGTGCGTAAACAGCCTAATTAATTACTAACAGCCTAATTCATAATTTAGACTTGATCGGTTTGTGTTGTATTCGAGAATTTGTCGCTCGAATCGCATATCGATGCCTATTTGGTTAGTATGTATTTGTTATTAATACATAATGTGTTTTAGTATTACAATCGAGATATCTTCAACATGAACGATTTCATAATCTAAGCAGTAATTTAGTTGATACAAAGATTTGTAATGTGAATTTATATTCTTTGTGTTGCTGTTTGCACTTTGAACAAATACAGTGAGTGCTATGTAGATAATATTAGGACGTAGATATAAACTCAAAAACTACAGCATCACTAAAAACTTTCCGAACCTTTACACAGCTATACAAATCAAAATCATATACATTTGGAAGTCACGTCGCAATTAATGACTAAATACATAGGACATATTATTATGTTCCAATTTACAATGAGTACCTACATTGTTCGAATACGAGCAATGCATTCCTGTACGATAACATTTGTGGACTTCGCTATTTAGGTGGTTTAATTGCGAGCACTGCATAGTGCAAAATCATGTATATGGCCTGCGCAAACGAGGGATTTTAGTCCGAGGACTTTTTTGTCCGCTAAAATAGAATACTTATAACTGCATCGAGTAAAGCAAACAAGGGATTTAAAGTACCGAGTACTAAAAGTCCCCCGAATAACCGCGGATATGTAGGGAGCGGACCGGATAAAATTACGCAGAGGTCCGCGAAAGAAATAGAACACGGGTGACTAGGCGAAGCAACGCACACGGCGGACTATAGTCCCCGTTGTAACCTATTCGCTTCTTATAGCGTACTTTTCTCCGCAATACGTGTGCGTTGAGTCCGCGGTAAATCCGCGGCGGAGTTTTTATTCGCGGAGCGTACTTTTTTCTCCGCCAGGGACTAAAATCTCTCGTCTGCGCAGGCCAATAGACTAACAGTAATGAGACTCAATTTGTCATTCACAATATACCGGTTTTGACGTTTTCGATTGAAACGTGAGATGCTCTTTTGTTTTGAATTTGATTATTTTGAGAAAATCATCGCATGTTGTATGTATGTTGGACTATAGAGATTAGAGATAATATCTCTAATTATATTATAATAAAGAAATTTAAGAGAATATCGTTTTCTGGCTTTATCAGGGTATAAAGCTCAAATTGAAGAAATGGCTAGGTCAAAAGGAGGAATTCACTCCTGATGTTTTTCCACTTCTTGTATTAGATGTATAATATTAATTAATATAAAACAGCTACTGTAAGTCTTCGTGATTCCACAAATTATAGGAGTACCCACCAATAGCTAGAACATTATCATGATGCTCCATTTACATTTGAAACATCATGATAATGTTCAGAAATAAAAATTAATTTGAAACCTTAAATAAAACACAAAAACCTACTTTTCAATAAAAACTACTTTAATAAGAGCGAAAAAATATCTTGAAAACTGTCACCGTTTTTAATGAATCTCGGAGGTGTAAAGCTGAGAAGAAAAGATTTTAATTTTAAATAAAACTAAAGACCAGTTCTAGTGATCATTAATCTGTCATGAAAGTAAACTGTATAATCATAACCACGAAATAAATTGTATGGGTCGTCCCAGTGAGAGACTTTTTTTTTCTAGGAAAGTCAAGCGTGGGTCAATGGCCCGTGAATTCGCATTACGAATAAGCATTCAACTTTTGGGACTATTTTATACTACTTCACATAATATATTATTATCACTAGGTATAGCCATTTGTATTGCACTCTTTAAATTAATATGATTGGAGCACATAAATACGGTACTTTGCTGCGCAGAACATCGACACCGTCGCAGTCAAAAAGCGTTCTGAAATGAGTAGTTTCGAAACATGATCAAGCATAGTAGTAAAATGTACAGAAAATATTATGCTTCATCATATTTACCTTTATTTTATTAATTATTTCTACTAGTGTATCTATATTTATTATTGTGTTTGACAAAAATCATCATTAAAAATTGGTTGTCTGTAAAGTCGGTTTACTGACGATCAAGAAGCTGACGATAGTTGAACGTGACAACGATTGTGCTTCTTTGTCGCTCGTTCCGCGCTCTCGCTTGCACTTCAAGCCTTACATGGAACACCTCAGAGCGAGGTAACGCCGCATGAGTCATGTTTTTTCGGGCGTGCAGCCGGCTCTATCGAATTATAAGACGTTATCACGTCAAAAATATTGTGTATCAATAAACTAAAAGTTACGTTACCATAACATACTAATGTTTCACACAGCTGTCTCTGTAGCCTTTCCGAGATTCATCGTAATAACCTGCCTATTGTTTGTTGCTGAGGTTAATTTTAATAAAGGTCTTTGTGACCCCGCGCTTACGTAATCAACTCTTCTGTTCATGTCAACTGTTACACGCAGACGTTTTGGAATGAGCTAGAATCTAAATAATAGTCATGTTATTATTGCCATTGCTATGTGGTTAAGAATAAAAATTTCAGTGTATTAATGAATTTGATCAAGGCAGAAAATCTTTGGTAATAAACAGATAGTAAGATAAATGAAAATAAAGTTGAATTAGATTCTTATCTAATATACCTGATTATACATCTTTTTAATTAAAGGTAAATGAAGTATTAAGTGTCAAAGAGATTTCATTTCATCATTGACGGGAAGAAAAGGTCACATCAAACATCAGATGGAAAAAATGTCGTTTCCTTGTGTTGAAAATGTTCATTTGTTTATGGAGAGATAATTAAAGTCTTGTGAAAGTCATTACTCATTTTCAGTTGAACTGTACATTATATAAATTTAATTAATTATTGCGTGCGACCTTTCATTATGGTAGTTTTCGATGGAGATGGTTACGAAGCATTATATTTAGATTCACGCGACACAACAAGAGATCATTTTAATAAAACCATTATCATCTATTTTTAGAAGTTTTAAAAAATCCTAAATCTCATAAACAATAAACATATTAAAATGAAAAGAGCGTGTGTGCCGAGCACACGTGTCCAAAGTAAAACTTCTTTGGCAAGATTCAAAGATCCCAAAATCGTCGCCTTACTACAACGTGACGGTATTGAAATAGTTTCACATCGTTCTAAATAACGTGTCATTAGGCAACCTGACGATCCTCTTGACGTAAATTAAATATAACGGTTCAATTTTCAAATCCCCTGATGAGTTTCTACATTGATTCAAGACTCAGCCCGCGTAAAGGAAAACGAAATTTTTATACAGTCTTATAGGAAATTGCGTAGCTCAGTTGGGTTGATGTCATTACTTCATTTGCTGAGTAAGAATCGGCTTCAAAAATTGACGACCCTTAATTTCCGTTGGAGCACTTATCATCAGTACTTCTGTCAAACTTCACAGATCGTATTTTATAAAAAGATTACGGTATGCCTAGAACGCGAATGATTTTCTTTTTATGAACTTTAAAGTTAACCTTCATTTTAAAAGCAACCCAGTCCCAAATTAACAACACCATATATTATTTGTCCATAAATAAAGCACGATGTTGAAAATAGCTCATGAAGTAACACGATCACTATATTTTAAAACTAAATCGTTGGATATGAGAATATTGTGTGTGTGTGTGTATTTGTAAACCGTCAAGCATGGACAGATATGGATGAAATTTTGCAAAAAACTTCTCCTTATAATATCTATTTTCATAATTATAGTGAATCTTAGAAGACTTGTGTAGCTGCTGTATTTAGCAATTTTTATTTAATTTCTGACTTTCAAATGTATACAAATATAATTTTGTAACAATTTTATTTTTGCACAGGATAGCTTTGTTCAAGTCAAACTTAGTTAGCGGAAAATATAAGACAAGAGGAAGGGTCCTATAGTTTCCGCTACAATTTAATGACGTCCTCGGCATCTGGAGCAATTTCATACTTTTTATCATAAGGAAATTGAAATAAAATAGATTTAATAATAAAGTAGTCACAGAGCAATTATGTAGCGTATTTTCTGTAAAAAATGTATGAAAAAAATAATTGATAATAATAAAAATAATTGAATGATAACGTATCTGAAAAATATGTAGAACGTCACATTATAGTATATAAACCAAAATCACTTTCTCTGTCCCTATATCCCTATGTATGCTTAAATCTTTAATACTAGACAACGAATTTTGATGTGATTTTTTTGATGGATAGAGTGGTTCTCGAGGAATATGTTAGTATATAATTTATTAGGTTTTTGACAAAGCGGGTGAAGCCGCGAGCGGAAAGCTTGTGTATATAGTATATGTGCTACTGTATACGGTACGTGAGTAAAGCCGGGGTTAATAGCTAGTTAAATTACAGTACTAAGAAGATAATATTATATCGGTAATGCATCAAGTATGACAAATGTGAATACAATGGCTGTACAAATTAGATTATTATCGCTGTTCAAAGGATTACGTTTGATAATTGAGGATATTGGTAAGCCTCAATTAGCAATCATATTTTGAATTATCTGTTATCTGTTTATTATTGGCTATTTATTTATTATATAGAGATTAATGACTAAAAATATTGGTAAAATCTATTGGTGATGTTGTTTATCATTGCATTTATAACAATAAAGCTCAACAAATCATAGATAAGAATATAATATTATTGTAAAAAATTACTCCAAATAGAATAACTGCTTGTGAATGTATTTTAAATCGGTTAAGGGCTGATTTTTCAATCGTTGGTTAAAACTTATTCATTGAATAACGTATTAAACTACCATTTCAAAAATGTATTCTAATTGTCCGTATTTGACAGTTTACAGGTGACATTTTAAAATGTCCGTGTAATACTTTATTGGACGGATAAATTTTAACCAAGGATTGAAAAATCGGCCCTTAGACTTTTAAATTCTTCATTTAAATTTTCACTATCTATAGCTATCAGTATATGCTCTGTTTCATTTAATTATAAACTAATACAATTCAGTAAATTTAATATATTGTTTAACTCAAAAGACGCAAGCAATTTTTAAGGTAGTACGAAACATCAATATTTACACCGGCAAGTTCGCAAACACCTGTTTAAATCTTATACATACAGAATACAGCCATTGGCCGTTCAGCAAATATGGCCCACATGGACCCAACTAAGTTTTTAGACGCGGTCTAAATCTATAACTTGGAGCGGTTTTTAAAGATTAGCAGTTTAAATTTTTACTTGTTTTTGTGTAATGAGTTAATGAGAATTAGCACACATTACTTACTTATTACCTACATTTAAAAATTGCAATGTCATTTTTATGAAAATGGTTTAAAATTCTGCCCTAAGTCCTTATCAGCGCGTAAGAGCTGTGTTGCGGAGATGAAAGTTACTCTTGCGCGCTAGCTCTAACTCGTTTTTTAGCTGTTGTTGTTTTCTTACCAACTAAAAAAAATGCCAAATAAATATTTTGTCTCGAATGCAGCATATTAATACTAATACTATTATAATGCATATTAATACTATTATAATGTAAAATGCAATGAAATTGTTAGATTAACACTGCAAGAGGTTTCTTTTCATTGCATTAATATTCAATGAACTTCGACAGAATGCTTCCAACACTTTTATATAAAAATAAATGAAATTCATTTTATTACTTGTATTTAATAAATAGCCGTACATTCTCTGTTGACTCGTAGTGCAAATAATGACTGATATTTCTCTTAGAATAACAAGAATTTCAATTTTCAAAAGAAATAATCAAACTTTCAACCGGTGTAAAAAAAATTAACAGCGATTCTTTATTTCAAGAGTTAGTATTTTGCTTAACTTTACCCTTATGACTTCCCCTTCCCGCCCACCGCTCGCCAGGATTAAAATAACTTATGTTACTAGCGGAACTTTTTAATGTTGAATGTTTTCAAATCAGTTAAGCAGTTTATCTTGAACGGTGAAGGAAAACATGATGTGGAAACCAACACGTCGAAGAATAAAAAGTTCGACGACATGTAACATCTGCCAGCCAACTTGGCCAGCGTGGTGGACTGTGGCCAGATCCCTTACATGAGGTCCGTTTCCCAGCAGAGTGAACATTATAGGCTGATGATGATGAAGTAGTTTATCGTTAAATCGTATCAAATAAATTATCAAAAAATCAAATCTTACTAATTATAATATTAGTTTAGATAAAACGCTATACGCTTATTTCGTATCCCACACGATATGTAGTTTAGGCTGAAGTTGTAGATAGTCAGCGATGTCGGTCGCTTTGTAAACCAAACTCAGCCACTTCTGTAAAACTTAGTGAGACACAAACCTCGTTCAGAGACTGTTTACTTTCCGCCATTACTTCAATCGAATCGCAATTTGACTTGAATTTGTTTATTTTATTAAAGTTGCTAGTTTTTATCCTTTTAGAGTTGGTGTATGTTCACCGTGGATAAATACACTGCAGAATTATTTCTCTATATTTATCGCGTATAGTATAAGAAAGGATCGGAATAAAGATACTCTACAGACTTTATGAGAATTCAGAGAGATTCCGTTGTAATGTTTTACATTTCAAACTAATAATATTGTGTGTTGCGCGTTTGGTTATACGTTTTGAAATAAAAACATAGACGGAGTAAAACATGATTTATTACAATATGTAAGTATAGAAAGTCGGTAACTTATAGTGTACAAAACGTAATATATAAATAACTTACTGCAACTCTACATTAAAATGTTCATATTATTTGTATTATTACATTCCTATTCACAACTTTTGCTCCACAATATGAAATTAATTACAACTTCTGAAACAAGGACACGAAAATCTGAAACGGCTTCAAACTAGTCATTTAAAACTATGGACAGACATCCCAACATCTTAATAGCTATGTAAACAACTCTGTGCTGTAATTAATTACTCGAAACTAAAATTGATTAAGCTGGAGCTTCCGTTCCAACTTAATACATTTAAGTTTTAACTGATATAAATTATTGGGATCACCTTCAGAGTATTTCCGAAAGGCATTTGTTATGGTTTTATAGCATATGCAGAGATTCAGTGGCACTATTTCGGTGGATTAATCTATACTTATATTATAAAGGTGAAAAGTTTGTCTGTTTGTTTTTGGACGCGCAAATCTAAGGAACTACCGGTCCGATTTGCGAAATTCTTTCGGTGTTAGATAGCCCATTTATCGAGAAAGGCTATAGGCTATATATTATTATCGTTACGCTTAGACCAACAGGAGCAGAGCCATGCGGTTGAAACCGCGAAGCGCAGCTAGTTCATTATATGATAGAAATATACATTTTTAATTCAATAGTTCGATTTTGGATTACAATTTAATTGCGGTTATTTTGTGAGTACAAATTAGGCTTTCGTTTTAAATTGATTGCGTCAAACTAAATTAAATATGATGTATTTATATTTTACTAGTACTGCATTGTAGTAATTATAGATATTTGAGGCAATATATTAGCCTATATAGTAGTTTTTTTAACCCGAACAAACTGTATAGTGGATATTGAAAATACAACATATAAAAGTATAACTAAATAACAAGGTCACGTGTCGAAGTATCGGCTTCCCATAAAATTTAATATTTAGTACTAAAGATTCGCAACTTATGATCAGATGGACACACGTCGTAAAATCGCCAAAACATATTGGAGTCGCAACTTTATTGCTCCTATGACATGATCCCTCGTAAAAGTATGGCGCACGTGACATATATGGCATTGTACTCGACGCCTACCATGAGTTTACGTAATACGTTGGTATCACGCTAGCGATTGCGTTAAAAGATTGTATGGAAAATGGAGCAGCGCCTCTAGCGGTCATTAAGAAAACTATCGTTAGGATGATCTACGCAAATGGGCCACCTATCTCAGCCACTGGTTACCAGCGACAGCCACTTAACACTCTTTATTCATATATTATTATCATGTATAGACGCACCGCCTTGTTGGTACAGTGGTTGACGCGTGAGCGTAGAACCGAGGGGTCCTGGGTTCGATTCCCGGTGGAGACGAAGAAAAAAAAATGTCTCGGTCTGGTAGGACACAGAAGGCTGATCACCTACTTGTCCCTAAAGAAAATCGATCCGTGAAACAGATGTATGCATAATGCATCTGCCCCTTACCCCACTACGGGGACACGGGACTTCACTTTTTAGACGCACCGCAAACGTGTAGCTGGTTGTGACTCGCTACAGATGTGTCCGCAATATAATATACCTATGAAAAACTAATATATCAAGTGACGGTCGCGGGATACCAGCGGCTGTGGTCAATGGCCCGTTTGCGACCACGCTTAATGTAAAACCTTCATAATCTTACCGCTATCAAGTCAAGTCTTGTTTTGTTTTCCATAGATAATTGGTACCATGAGTCACTTATTTTTGACCGATACTCTCGACTCAGAGATGCACCGAATATTCGGTTCCTATCCGGTATCCGGCTTATCCGGCCCTTTTTTACTATCCGGCCGGATACCGGATGGTAATGTACTATCAGGCCGGATACCGGATAGTAAAATTGGTAGATTTTATAAATAGAATTGAAATAAAGACAGTTGTAATTGAAGCTTTTTATTATTTTTAACGAAATTTTTTTTCACTGACACGATAAAAGTGTCTCTACCAAGAACTGTGACCGCGCGAACGTTCACTACGAAACAAGTCAAAACCTGCACTGCATAGGCGGCGTGCCGGTGCACGATACGCACCTACGAAACTCAAAAGGCCGTCGGCCGAATATTCGGCGGCCGGATACCGAACATTCGGCTGGTGGTCAGGCCGAACATCCGGTATCCGGTATCCGGCCAAACAACTATTCGTTGCATCTCTACGAGGATCGATCGAATTCTCGAGAGTCTCGAGAATTCGATCGATCCTCGTTTACTCGATATCGAACGCAGTGAACGCAATATTCGATTGCTAAATCATGGTAGGGGTATTGGTGTAATTTCGATAACGGACCCTTACGCGGCGTTTTAAATGCGTAAATACAATAATTTTTTATACTTTATTGTTGAATATTTATTATATTTATATTGCATTTAATGTTAAAGTGAGTAGTAAAGTTATAGTGTGAAAACATTTTAGTAATAAATATAACAAAGTTGAAAAGGGTTATTTCGTTAATAATTAATGAAATCAAAATACTTTAACTCTTATTTAACTATTTTTACCTGCAAATATATTTCAAGTTCTAAGAATACGTAAAATCCATATATTTATGCTATATCACACGTAGGTTATTAATTATGATTTATGGTAGAGTGAAGTACTTACGTGTCGTACCTAACATCAATAATTTTCTTTCTTAAATATCATAATGATAATAATATGTTAATCACAACGTAGATTTTCAATTTGCAATATCTAAATAAGCTTTCATAGACCGTTTGAATACCAATTTCTCAAACTATCTGAACTAAATTCAGCTTTCCCAAAATACTCCTTCGTATTTTCGCACACCGTTCTCAGGGGCCGTGCGTCCAGCGAGGCATTCAGTAAATATTTGAATCCATGTTTTACAATTTACACCCATCCAGAAACTCGGAGTAAAGCTGCGCTATCAAATGGTATGGAATTTTGTAATTAGAAATGTTTTACCCATCGCTCAGTAGAATTCGGGAGGTATTGTTGCGTTAATGAATTACTGCAACGTTCTTCACCTTTATATTAGTTTGGTGGAATGAAATCTGGATGGTTTCGATGTTTACGCGAATTTATATTGAATTTGAGAGTAGTGTAGAGCGCGCTTTACATTGTTTGGTATTGGTTTGGAACGGTTAGTTGTGAATGATAGGTTAGTCTATTTATTATTTTTGGATTAGTTTGTTATAATGAAAAAAAAAGGATTGAAATAATAGGAGGCAAATTAAGCTTTATTTATCAACGAATAGAGATTAATTCACTTCGTTATATTAACTGTATACGGCATAAAAAGCAGAAGTGTGTAGTGATAGCAATATGTCGTTAAATATTATTTTTTGCTTAATAATTAATAGATGAACAGTGTTACAGACCGTTTAATTACAAATAAATACAAGCAAAAACCGCAAAACAGCACGAAAATATGCAAGCTATTTATTACAAAGAATCATTTCTTTTTAATCCTATTAATTATAAACGCATTTATATGCAAGCTAATGAGCGGCTAGGTAAGATTTTTCTTTAGAAACGACTCAATAGACATACCGTAATTATCTATTCCGAGATATGAGATACGATCTTAAAACCCATGCTATGTGAATTACCTAACATAATATTTATTTATGTTATTTGAAAAACATGTTTGCCTTTAAAGACAGAATATACAGTTAAAAAGTATTAAAAAGGAAACAGTCAAGTAGTACAAGTAGTCTGCATAAAGAAAACTGAATAACATATTATTTTCATTATTATTTTAACATCTCAGCCACTTAAATAGTACCGTTGCAAACAGATTATTTGAACATACCAGCTTACTACAAAACGGACTTTTTTATTCATCACACAACACGATTATCAAGCAAGCCATAAGTTAAAGCACAACACAACATCAAAATATTTAATTAGCGTATATTGGCAGCGCCTCGCATATTTCAGCTTTCAACGTCGAGCATGCTGCATGTAAGCGATTGACGCGAGCGCAAACTAATTCTGATACTTTAATTCGATTAAATTCCAACAAAGTTTAACGTACAAATTAGTAATAGACTAGAATTGATTCCGGCCCGCGATGTAATGATGGCGCAATAAATATTCATTAGCAAATGTGTGCGAACGTCGGGCTTGTTCGTTGGATCTCATTAATCTTGCATAGAAGATTGTGTTTTTTGAGGTTAACATTACTATTTAATGTAATATAGACAGTGTTAGTAAGGAGCAGGTAGGTAGAGTGATTTGCTTTGAGATCGACTCCGCGTTACTGGAGTGTAAATATGAAATTTAAGTATTTGATGAAAGTTATACGATAATCAACGAGATAATTCTGATGGTTCAAGTATAATATTATGTTCAAGAGAAAGTTGAAATATCCTTGAGATATCAAAAAGAAAATATCTACTTAAAATAATATCAATAAAGTTGTTTTTCTTACGATATAGATTAAATGGTACCTTACCTACTTTATTTTATATTATGCCAAATCAAATAAATTTATACACAATTACTCTCCAATTTCCATTCAACTAAATAACAAAAACGGACTTCTGTTTCTAGTTCCGTTGCGTGCGAAGTAAATTCACGCAATTCATATCGATTGAAACCCTTATTTTCCAAGCTTTTTCCAAACTAAATCCACGTAAGCCTTGACACAATATCATCCACACGTCCGTTTATTCTAACACGAAGGGATGCCATGGGTTATTTCTGTGAATTCGAATCGATAAGCAACGATCATGCCAATAGGTATGGTATATTCGCCGCGTTTTTCCTTGAAAATCTGTGGTGGGGTTGAAAGCATGTGATAAAAGTTATCAAGAAAAAATTAACTTTAATATTCTCTCTTTTAGATTATATCTATTCTTTTCTACTTTTATTCTTTTCTACTTTTAGGGATTAAAACAACAGAGTACAAGAGATCAAATTATCTTCTAATATTCAGCGGTATGTGAAGCTAAATGTATCCTAAATTGTACTATGGAAATTAATGTTTTCAGCATATAAGTAGGCATTGTTAATTAAAAGAGGAATATTTCTGGGAATCTTATTTGTATAAGAACACATTCTAAGCGCTAACATTCTTTCTCTGAAGTATCTACACGATAATTTTAATCAAGAATAGATCGAGAATTCTTAGAATAGCTAAATATTAAACGCTTTAATTATCAGAACATACAAAGAATTTTCTATAATATGTTGAACCATATTATTGTATAATCATATTCATTGCTTCTCTAGTTAATTGATCTTGTATTAGCCTATACTTACCAAACTAACAATGCCTTGAATTATCGCGTTTCAGGCAACATGTATAGAACCAGTGCCTTAATTCTCAGAACAGTGGCAGAAATAGCCTTGGGGAGATCTGTTACTACACTATTGTAGTAACTGTTACTACACTATTTGATCTTTACCTAACTTTAACACTGTTCAGGCGTAAATATCATCCTTTTCATATAGAAATTGTATTTTGTTTTGTTAATTCTCGGAAATTTGGAATAGATTGGTTCAGTGGAATTATAGCGTAAATGAGGCAAGTTTGGTAATCTGTAATTAAAAGTGGATTAAGCAAAGTACGGGAAAAGAAGGTAGTATACAAATTAACAGAACATAGATAAAGAACATATAAAATGGAATAGGAGTAATCCAAGAGAACATAGACAGGATAGAAAACGAATATAGAAGAGGAATAAACACGACAAATGCGTACAAATTATCACTCCAGTTATATTCGAGTAGTTTCGGTCCACCTCTTACCTTATCATACTTTCAGGTGCTACCTATTCCATAGCTGTAATGGCATATTTCCATATAGCTTATAGTGATTTATGCGAGGTGTCAATGTGATTAGCATCAAAGAGCCGTGCGGGCCGTTTGGCGCATTTCAATTACTTCGGCTGAGTGTTGCCCGTTGAATAATGCATGGAGGAACTTTGATTGAAACGTTTCGGACCCATGTTGGTCTTAATTTCAGCCTGTTTGATTGCTTGTGTAGGTCGGCTAATCGAAGTGATTATTAGGGTTAGGATGAGTTTTAGAAGTGGATTTTGGGGCAAATATTGTGTGATAGATAAGTAGGTACTGTGTTGTTCTTTAAATATGCAAAGCAGTTAGAATATTGGTAAGTATCTGAAGTAGAAAGATTACTAAGTGGCCTCTTTTCTATTTTGAAATAATTCTGAATTATACTGAAATGAAGATGTAGCTACAACGCATTGTTATCTGTTATAGAGGAGCTTGTAAATAATTAAAGCGTGTTATTATTATAAAAAACTTCTTCAAATTAAAATCAAAACAACACACGGTAAAGTTAATTGCAAGACACAACACAAAATGTACAAAAAAAAACCTGTACATTCATTACAATTAATCAAAGATAATAATTCATTAATTTTTACCTTTTGTAGCTTATCTATACACTGCTTAAATTCAAATCTCTACACTGCTTAAATAAAATAGTTTTCACATGAAAACATCAAATAACAAGCCTTATAAGTATTATTCCAGCTGTTAATAAGCTATGATACTACATACAAACATACATACATCATGTTTAAAAAGAAACACAAACGCAAACGCAAACGCAAACGCAAACGCAAACACGCGATGCTTTTGCGTTTGCGTTTGCGTTTGCGTTTGCGTTTGCGTTTGCGTTTGCGTTTGCGTTTGTGTTTGTGTTCGTGTTCGTGAACTCACATTTTTTTTTGATCTGCTAAAAATGATCTGCTACGGGAAGTTGGTAAAAACGCCAGAACTATTTCTTAAAAAGTATGAGGAACTATAGAACTCAGCTGCACGCGATAAGAACTCACATTATTTTTTGATCTGCTAAAAATGATCTGCTAAGTTCACTTACATACATGACGTGTCAGAGAAAAATGATTGAAAAATGATCACCCAGGCAGGGTTGATGATGGTGCCCTACAGTCCATGAATCATATTCGTGACTAGCTGCTCGGCGCGGTTTCACCCCCGTGGTTCTACTCCTGTTGGTCGTAGCGTAATGATTGATAGCCAAAGGACAACTATTCAACCACAAAAATATTAAATCAAAAGTTACGTCTAACAATGTATTTATTTTCTATCATTGTGTTACATTCATCAAAACCTAAATTAGTTTAGCTAAAAGTTAACACTACATTCATTTACTGGGCGGTACGAAGTTAAAGATTAAAACGGGACAATTTCTCTTACTCTTAGGAGGATGAAAAAAACCGATTCGACGACTGGGGAAAATTTGATTATAATGCTATTCAGAAGATGACGTATATGGATATGGTTGTTTCAGGTTACATATAGGCTTTTTTTGGTATAGCTTAAGGAAAAAAAATTCGTTCGTAGAGGATGGAAGTGGGGAGGATGGGAGTGGGGAGGATGGAAGTGGGGAGGATGGCTGTGGGGAGAAAAATCTTTAAAAAAAGACGTGTGGCACTCGGGGACTGCCGCGGTAAAGCTATTGCATGCTATGCCTTCAAGCCACACCTCCGTGTCCATCGGAGTGGGGAGCGTTAGGTTTTTTCGTTACGGAATTTCTCGATTCGGTCCCCGCGCTCAAGGCCCGCGATAGAAGCTATGCAATAGCTTAAAAACATTATCCCAGTTGTCAATAAACATTTTTACTACATACAAACATACACACTACTAAAAACAAGCCTTAAAAAGCATTATCCCAGCCGTAAGTCCCTGTAGCAGAGGCTGAACGGAAGTGGCACCGGAAGTCGTAAGGCGGCGGCAAATACTACATCCTGCAGCTGTTAACAAGCCCCTTCTCGCTTTAAATTAAACGACTTTTCTGGTAGACAACAATTACTTCCTTTGTGTTGGGGATTTGTTTTAATGCTGGTGAAGTAGATGAAAATTGTATTGTGTAGTTTTGATCTCATCTATACTTATTAATATTATAAAGCTGAAGAGTTTGTTTATTTGAACGCGTTAATCTCGGGAACTACTAGTCCGATTTGAAAAATTATTTCGGTATTCATTCATCGTGGAAGGATATAGGCTATAAACTATCTCGCTATGACCAACAGGAGCGGAGAATTGAGTATTTGAATAAAAAAAAATTATTGATTTTTTTATGTATTTTAAAACTTTATTAATAATAATATTGATATTTAATGCAAAAAACTTTTTTTTTCCGTTAATTATAAGCAATTAAAAATTGATGAAATTTAAATTCAAATCACGTGACTTAAAACGCGCCGTGACTGGTCACTATAGTTGTGACGTCATAATGTTATAGCTATTGACTGCAGTACAGCGTTTACGGCTATTACACGTGACTAGCACTAGACAAATGAAAATTTATTGAAACTACTATATAGAAAATTTATTGCTAAAATACGATTTGTTAGTTGGTTCCGAATTAGTTAGTTAGTTCCTAAAATAATATTCTTGATGTTGATATATTTATAATCAACGATTTTTGTCAGGAGTTGCCTTTGTAGTATTCGTAAATAATGGTACAAAACGATAAATTTTGAGGTTCGCCATTTTCAATATAAATTTAAATAATATTATAATTAACAATTATTAATATAATTAATATATAATTATTAATTTTATAATGACAACAAAATTAAATAGATCAAAACACTGAATTATTATTAACCCACTTAAAACCGACGGATTTTGTTCAAATTTTGAACACTGATTATCAAGGTCCGACGACAATACAATAATATCATAAATTTATCGTGAATTTATCCTTTTATCCTGATAAGGATCGCTATCAGCTTAAAACATATGTTTGTATGTAACCAATTCTCCTTTCGATTCGATTTAGACCCACTCTAAACCGACGGATTTAATTTAAATTTTGAATACTTATAAAAACCCGTAACAATACAATAATTTCATGAATTTATCTTATTATCCTGATAAGGATGGCCACACAATGTGTGACTATTTTACACACGATTTCAACCCAATATTTGTGAAAAAAGTGTGGGGTGGCCATGTAGAATGAAGATACCTATCTATAATACGATCAGCTCATGAAAAGCGCCCCACGCTTTTTCCACAAAAATACTATGTATTGGTTATTGCTTGATGCCTAGATTAAGAATTATTTTCTACTTTTTAGTTGTAAGTATCTATCTTGAAAGCGTGTTTTTTAGTTTTTCAAACTATATTTATTTTTCTATCAACTGCAATGAGTGAAAACTAACATTATGACGTCACACGCGCTCTGGTGACGCTTCGGGAGTTGTCGGCGCTTTTTCGGTACTGGATTAATAGACTAATTTTTGTTTTGAAATAACTTTTGAATTATTGCAAAAAAAAAAAACAGTTTTGTTATAAAACTAATATATAATCTTTCCATTTATCACAAAAAAAAATTAATTCAAATACTCAATTGCGGAGTGCGGGTAAAACCGCGGAGCACAGCTAGTAAATGAATATAAGTTGCATTGCATGATGTATTTAATCCCTGTTTTTTGTGATGTGTTTTGGTTTGTTTCTAATGGAAAAAAAAAAGTTTTATTTTGTGACGTAAATAAAACCAGAACACAGCAAATCACTCTAAATAACTAAAAATGCAATCAAAACTTCAGAGTGGGAGTCGAGCATTGCTTCGGCACGAAATGGGTCAAGCTCGCACCGGGGAAGTTACCACACCCTCACAGAAAACCGGCGTGAAATGGTGGCATATTAACAGTATGCTACCGTGTTTCGTGCGGCAGCCCGTCGTATTCTGGGGCGGGCATAATTCCGCTCGGTCATGTGCCAAGGGGGTTCGCAGAGCAAGCGAAGAAAATCACCCCCCTCCACTCTCACGGTGGACTTTTGCAACATCCGAAGGGCTGCACACTAATTTACTTCCATCTTGAGACGGCTAAGCCGGCCTTGCTCTTCCTGACTGAGACTCAGATATCAACTCCGGCCGACGTATCTTATCTCACATACCCTGGTTTTAAGCTGGAGCATACTTTTGCACCGCGTGCCGGGGTATGCGCAACAAGAAAATACAGATAAACACTGTAATTGATAACATAAAAAAACTACATTATTATAATCCTATTCCACACTAATAGTGTTTAGCATTTAATGAATGAAGTTTACATTGCAATATTTATATGTAGCTAGCAAATGCGAAATACTGCCTTTTTGAAAATTTCTAACTGTGGCAAAAAGCGTTCGAATCGGCTTACCGATGTTTCGGCGAAATGCCATTGCAAAGCCTTCATAAAATGTCCAACAATACTCGGATGAACGAAAAAGAAATGTCATGTATCAAATTTTTGGATGCACGTCATATTTATGAAGAAAACTGTGTATCTATTGTCATGGTAGAGATTTAAAGAAGATATTAATTTAGAAAAGCTTTATTTAGTGCTTGTGAATAATTATAAAAATTGCAAGGAAAGTTTTTATATGAAGGACAAGTATGTTATTGCATTGTTATTTTGTTTTTGGTGTTATTGTTATTTTCCTAAGTATTAACTAATATTTTACTTAATTATATTTATGATGTAAGTATAAATTTCATAGTATTTTCTAGGGTTTGATTTTACGCGAGTATTATACATTTAGAAATTAAAGACTTTTTAAAGCTCGCTGTAAAGTGTTCGAAACGTCGGGAAAATAATATAATGAATAAATCGCGTTTAAAATCCGTTAAAAGTCTTTAATTTCTAAATATAAATTTCATTACAAATCATAAAATTTGTCAAAAACTTACATTTCCATTTAAAATACAGCCTTGCATAAAGAAATTTTAATCTCAGTGAGAAAACCCAATATATCCTCGGTTTAAAAAAATGTTATTAAAATTAGAATGAGAAAAATAATTCGGTTCATAAATAAAAATGAAGCGTCAATTAAATTGACGATCGGCAAAAACATAACGACAATCATTTGCTACGCGATAATTGGCTGCAATAATAAACAAACAACAACGTTACAGTACAATAATTATTTATTTTTATTTGTCACAGGTATTACAATATACTTTTATTGTAAACTAGCGGTCCGCCCCGGCTTCGCCCGTGGTACATATTTACGATTTCTCTACATAAGAACCATCCTCGTACTTCAAGGAATATAATAAAAAAAGAATCGGTCCAGCCGTTCTCGAGTTATGCGCTTACCAACACATTTTGCGATTCATTTTTATATATAAAGATTTAAAATGCGATTTATTCATTTCTTCCTTCCTATAGATTGGTATAGTAGATCTGCATTTATTTAGAGTATAATATAATATCTATGATTTAATACCCGCTATAAAGACTATTAATTCAAAAAGTACACATTTGATTAATTGCTAATATATACTTAACACTAGCGGTCCGCCCCGGCTTCGCCCGTGGTACATATTAACGTTTTCTCTACATAAGAACCATCCTCGTACTTCAAGGAATATAATAAAAAAAGAATTATCGAAATCGGTTCAGCCGTTCTCGAGTTATGGAATTACAACGAAAAGTGGCATTGATTTTTATACTTAACTAGCGGTCCGCCCCGGCTTCGCCCGTGGTACATATTAACGTTTTCTCTACATAAGAACCATCCTCGTACTTCAAGGAATATAATAAAAAAAGAATTATCGAAATCGGTTCAGCCGTTCTCGAGTTATGGAATTACAACGAAAAGTGGCATTGATTTTTATATATTAGATATTATAACGCTGAATAGTTTGTTTGTAATTGTTTGAACGCGCTAATCTAAAGAACTACTGGACCCATTTGAAAAATTCTTTCAGTGTTGGATAGCTCATTTATCGAGGAAAGTTATAGGCTTTTTTTTAGTTTAGGCGATAGATATATCATCACGCTAAGACCAACAGAAGCAGAGCCACGCGGGTGAAGCCGCGGGGCACAGCTAGCTAATAATAATTTATTGTTCTCGCGTAGTTATTGGTTATCCTTTTAACGTATATTCTCTGAAAAAATTATAAGAAATATAAGTCCCTAATTAGTTTATTCGTTTTATTTATATAAAAGTAAATACCTGTAAATACGAAATTTAAACTGAACTGCAGCACGTGCAATATAAATCGGGCTTTTCAATTCATGAAAACGTAATAGAAATCTGTATTTGATTTATTCTAATGTTTTTATGATTAAATTGTGAAAAATGTTATAAACATTAGTGCAATGTATTTATTATCAGAAGCAGTGATATGATAGTATTTATGATTTGATAATTTTATCTTGAATCCCTACACATAACCATTTCTAATACAAATTACAGTATTAATTATTTATTTTGATTTATTTAGGGATTCCCTATTCACAATAAAAAAAATGTGGAAAGTCATGATTAATTGCTAAACCTTTAAATATTACAAATTAAACAAGACCATCCTAGTTTCAAGGTCATTTAGATAGGTATATTTACACTATGTATTGTAATGTTTGATTAAATGTACCTAAAAACACATAAAATTATGTCATATATTATGTCATCATTTTTATATATTGTGCTCTATAATATATTATCTAAAACTAATAAAATTAAAACATGTATTTAAACCTTAAATTATACATCATTCCATTCCAAAAATCTCTAATTTGTTTCAAAACAAACTTGCAAATTAAAGGATGAAACGATACCAAAATTAAGCCAACTGTATTTGATTAAGCATATTCCAATAGATAATATCTGTATCGAAATGCGCCCGGATGACGAATAAATCACGCTCCACGGTTTATTTATTACCTGCGACTACCGCAACGCTAATCTCTACCAAATTAGTACACTAGATAGGCTAAATGAGCCATATCCGTGGGTGGCTGCGATTTACGACGCGACTGTGTTTTTAGTCGCAATTAATGTCGTGACTGCGTTTTTAGTCGCAAATCGCAATTAATTTAGTGACTGTGTTTTTAGTCGCCGTAAATGTCGCAACTGTAATACAACTAGCTGAACAAGAAATATGAGATCCGAAGCTCTTATTTACCTAATGGTGGAATTTAACGCTAAACGTGGGTTTTAAGGTTTATATGAAATGTTGTTGAGTTGAGTGTACGAGCGTGGAAATTATTTTGGTATTTTTTTCTTGGTTCATGTTATTGTAGTAGGCACTAAGCAGTGAAAATTGAAAGGAAATAAGATGTTCGATAAGGTATTACATTTTTGCAATCTTCAATGTCCTACAGCTTTATTAATTAATGTACTTGACCATTCTGTAAAGGTAATGAAAAAACTGCCGATTTAATGTGAACGTGTTTGAATTATTATAATAAATATTATGTATATAATTACTGACTTATTTAATTATAAAAAAATGCTTTTAGATTTCCTACATTATATTCATTGATTAAAATATTATATTTTGTAAAATTTTCAGGAACCTGCACTTTTAATAACAGCGCCATCTAGCGAATTCCGCATGAACTATTTGCTATTCCACTTGAAACAACCGCTGAAAGGTTCGCTTTGGGAGTCTGATCAAACACATTAGTTGAACAGTTGTACAGATAGATGTACACACTCGACGCGTTTCAGCCTCCGTTGGAATAAATTACGCGGGTGTAGCTACGTTTTGATAATTCAACATTTTGTTTACTTTTACAGCTCATACATTATGTATATGGGACTGAAGACGCGTCATTTGATTTCTGTTTGATGTCGCATAAAATAAGCGAATGTGTCGCATAAAATTCACCTAAATTTTGTGACCCTTATCAACTTTAAAGAATGTCTTTTCTTTTAGTTATTTTTTACTGCTTTAACGTGGGCTGAAATTTTATGTTTGATAAGTGTTTGGTTTTTACTTCTTAATATTAAACGAATCATAAGCCCTCTCAATGCTTCGTTGAACACAATAACTAAAACAAAATTCGCCTTATTTTTTGACTTGTTTTCCGATTCTATTTATATTATTAGGTAGGTGTGAACTTTCAAACATATATTTTTGTTTAAGAATATGTGAGTTATAAATACGAATATAAACACAATTGATTATGAAAAAAATAATCAAATACAGAAAGAATATACCTATAGGTAGGTAGGTAGGTACCTACAAAAATGGTGCACTTTACCATGGTGTGGATTGCAATAATTAATGTTTTTTAAGCTAAATTTAAGACTTCTTTCAGGAATTGGCAAAAAGTAAAACCATACTAGCGTTTAGCTACTATTATGTATTCTGTGACCATACCTTAAATAAAATAACACTGTCTGATGTAAAGTTTTAGTAGATTAGATCAAACATTATAGTTCAGGATACATCGCCCATTTTTGCAAGTGACTATAACTATCAAGCTAATTTTCCGTTTGTAGCTTTATTTTGATGAGACGCCCAATAATTTCGTGTACGAAAGTCTCGATTGTGGTAGCTAACAGAGATAACAAGGATAAAAAATTTTGATTTGATGATTCTCAAATATTTATTACTAACTGAATTTTTTTTGTTCAATCTCAAGATAATTACCTAAATTATTCGAAAAAATATTTGTCCTACAAAATCTATGGTTTGTTCAAAGAGTCCCCCTTTCCAAAGTGTATCGATAACGAGGTCATCATAAATGATTACTAACAAGCTGATTTTTTTGTTTTCACTTAGTTAATGTTTATATAAATCAACAGACATATTGTCCTACAAATTGCGTAATAAATATTTGAGAACCATCAAATCAAAAAAAATTATCCTTGTTATCTCTGTTAGCTACCACAATCGAGAGTTACGTACACGAAATTATTCGGGGTCTCGTCAAAATAAAGCTACAAACGGAAAATCAGCTTGATAGTAGTCACTTGCAAAAATGGGCGATGTATCCTGAACTATTAAAAGAATAAATTAGATAGGTAATATTATTATGTTTATTGTCTCGATTTCGTCTACTTCGTATCGTAAATATTAGTCTAGACGAGATAACTATCAATAATAATAATATTAGAATCAGCTAAGCTAGACGGATAAACTTATGTACCTATCCAATTATATCCAAAATAAATATCAATCTATAAATCAATAAGAAACCTATGTAAATCCTAAAATATATATTGCAAGAAATCTGTACAAATAGGTTATATAAACTTTTGGATGTTTAGTTTGTTTAGTTGAACTAGTATAGTATAATTATTATCTGTGGTTGAACCTACTAATACCGGGAACTACTGGTTCAGATAGAAAAATGCTGTTTGCGCTGAACAGAGATCGAGAAAGACTGAAATAAAACATAATGCTTCGACTTATAGGAGCAGAGATGGTTAAATAATACAAAAATACATATATACCTTTTGAGAGCAAACTTTTTAGACCCCTGTAACAATGATACAAATATTTTATATTGAGAGACAGACCTCATCCTCCTCCTCATCCTCATCTCACAAAATAGATGGTTACGTCTAGATTTATTCAACTACACATGATCCGAGCTTACATATTGTTGAATATTTCTTCTTTCTTTACGACATCTAGAGTAACAAGACTAACAGATTTTTTCGCAAACACAATATTTTTCATAAAATCTATAACTACTGACTTATTTAACATAAAATATAACATACGTAGAAAATCTCTCATTTGGGCATTTCTTAAACACTAAAGTCAATTATATTTTTGTATTATCTATTAGTTACTCCATACAGACACCTATCTACTGGTGAAAATCCCGTCAAAATCTCTGTACAGAATTTTCTGGAAAGTCTTACTGATGACGTCATTAAACTCCTTCAATATGTTCGTAGTAACATACTTCATTATCATTACCACATACTGATTAATAGACGCGTTACCCGCAGGCGCTTCGTAAAAATATTCCAAAAATGTTATTAATAGCTCTGATTATGCAACGTTTAAATTACCGATAGCCGAGGAATTAATACCGGGGCATCTGCGGATAATGTTGGCACAGAGAAACTTTGTCATAGATACGACGTGCTTCTGTTATCCGTATACCATATCCATTGTATTAGGTAGTTTCCAACTTCTGCCGTTCCGTTTACATGTTCAAACTTGTACTCATTCAATGTGAAATTTATTATCGTATTTTAAACGGCTATTTGGGTATAATTGGAAGTTAGCTTTTATAGATAGCGTATATGGTACCTTGTTTCACTGTAATTTTCAAAGTAGGCAATAGTAATAATTTATAAGTTGATAAAGAGGATTCTGACTAGACCGAGTTTTCAATAAATTAAAAAAAATATATATTTTCCTACACATCTAATAACAGAGTAATAATTTCATACTTCATCATTGAGAATAAAATATAATGAATGTTATCTGACTTTAATTAGAAATACTTTCGAGGTTTTAAAATAATTGTTGACTACTATTAAATGAAATAAGAATTTGAATAATAGGTATGTTACTTCTTGTTGTTTGATATTCACGTTATTTATGATATCTACATTAAAAAAATAAAACGACCAGGATAAAATTTACAAAAATCAATACTTTTTCTTATTTTTTTGCTATTCATTGCAGCCTCTGTCCTTCCCTACTCTGTACAGCAGAAGTGCGAATGGGGCCAACACTTGTATCAAGTGCCCCTACAGTTAGCGCGGCATGCTCCCAGTTAATTCTGCCATAGCTTCGAGGGGAGAATACCTTCGATAATACTAATAAGTCATAACCTCTTCATTCAGGATATATCTAAGATATCTTCTATAAATAAGGGAGGAGTTTCTGAGAAAGATAAAGGAAATATGTACCTTATTGGTTTTTGATTAGATTTCTTCTAGGTGTGTACTGTAGTCTGTAGCATTTCGCGATTTTCCGGATTCTGAATTGGGTATACTTAATGGTATGATAGATTTAACCCACAAATTTTAATCTCTATCACATATTTTTATATTATGTTTTTTTGCAATTAGTATGCAGACGATGGATGCTTACGACCATCTTGAAGGTTCTATCTATTAAAATTATTTTCAGCATTTAATGATAATGTGAAATTCTGCAATTTCATATTTTTAGAGAAATGTACCTTAATTGTTTATCAATTCGTAGCGGTGACCCTTTTTTTTTTTTTTTTTTTTTTAAGTGGGGAAATCTTGCATAGATACCCACGGCTTCTGGGGATAGGGCCGTGGGTTATGTCGGATTCCTACCGACCAAAACCCCACTGTATTGCGTCAAGCCGCATCAACGACGGGGCCACGGGTATATGTAGATTTCGTCCGTGACCCCATCAGCAGCTGCCCGTCTCCAGGCCAACACAAACTATGAGCCCGCCAGCTCTGACCTCATGGGGCGGCGTGAGCAGAACACGTCTCACGCCGCCTCATCTCACCGGACGATGGACTAAATCCCCGCTCCATCGCCCGGTGCCCCTCGTGTAGCGGTGACCCTAATTGATGGACACAATGACGATTAGATTCCCTAAAAGAAAATGAATATTAATTATTGGTATGTTTTGGTTCTAACTTATCATCTACTAGCTTACCGCCCGCGGCTTCGCCCGCTTTGTCTAAAACCTAATAAATTATGTACCAAAACCTTCCTTCTTAATCACTCTATCTATTAAAAAAACCACATCAAAATCCGTTACGTAGTTTTAAAGATTTGAGCATACAAAGGGACATAGGGACAGAGAAAGCGACTTTGTTTTATACTATGTAGTGATTACTAGCTACACATTGTATTGAATAAGCAATATGCTTTGATGTACAAGGCTTGATCGAATTTTACTAATCTTGTTTAACACCAGTTGCCAAATTCCCATTAATTATAATCAGTCCATTAGCAAGATAAAACTAAATCAAGTCCAAACAAAAGGTAATATTGAATTATATTCGATCAACATTCATACATTTCTAATCTCATAATTACGATCAACAGAAACTCCGACGAAACTAAAACAAAGCTTTGTAATAATTAAACTCTGCTTTCATATTTTATTATAGTAACCTTTTGTTGAAACAAAAGATTATGACAGACAATGGGGTAGCGTTTACCTGCGCTCCACAATTGTTATGGAAAATCAAAATTTCATCATAATATTGTTAATAACTTAACATTTTGGAAGTGTGTCAGTTGCAGGTTTATTAAAGATTTTTGATGCAGATTGTAGGAATACGGTCAATCGATTAGCGCACGTTTAAACTTATACTAATTTATTATAGTAAACTTAAATTAAGAATGATTATCATATTATCATCCATTTGAAATAAATCTACGCAAAAAGGTGTCATAACTAACAATTCCAGAGCAAAATAAAGGTATGAACTTGGTGAAAATATCATCAAAATACTATTAATATTAATAATAATCAAAATCTATATCTATACATATAATAAATCTGTAGAAGGGTCAATTCTGTACATTGAAAATATTGAAAAAATAAGTAGCAGGGGGTGTTAATGGATCGATACCAAACCCAAATATGTGATTTAAAAAATTTTTGTCTGTCTGTCTGTCTGTCTGTCTGTCTGTCTGTCTGTCTGTCTGTCTGTCTGTCTGTCTGTCTGTCTGTATGTGAAGACATCACGTGAAAACTACCGGTTCGATTTCGATGAAACTTGGTATAATTATACCTTATTATCCTGGGCGTAAAATAGGATACTTTTTATCCTGGAAAAATACGTAGAAAAAAAATTATCTTAATTTTTCAGTTTTATTCATAGAACCGTGAACACACGTGTATTATTATAGGCCTAGCCGTATTTGGGTCCAATAGATAATTATATAAAAGATGTCATTGTCAGAATTACTCAAAATGGAGAAATAAACCATCCACGCGAAGACCGACATCCGCGCGGACGGAGTCGCGGGCGGAAGCTAGTATATTAATAAAGCTTATTATTATTATTCATTCAAGTAAGGAATAAGGATAATACATATTTAAAAGAACGTGTGTGCAGAGCACACATATCAGAAGTGAAACTTCTTTGGCAAGATTCAAAGATACCAAACTCCATGACGTGACGGTACTGCCATGACGCGATCTTAAAATTTAACTCTCAAGAAGTTTAATTTTAAAAAAAAGACTCAAAGCTAAAAATTATCTTCGAGAATGTTACCTCGAAATTAAAAATGAAACACGTGTACCCCAACCCTGACATAAGTACGAAATACCAATTCGACCATAAAAGTATGCACTATTCGAACGATTTTGCGCATAACGTTGTTGTTTGCTTCCGTAACCTTTTAATATTTATTATTTGCTGAAAATTAACAGCAGTACTGCGACATAACCACAGGTATAATTATCGGACATTTGTAGGTGGCAGCACGACCGCAAATTTAGCTTGGAACAATGGCTATTTGCATAAAAACACAGGCACATGACTTTTGAAAATTACCAAGTGGTTAGCTTAATGACGTCAGATTTAGATAATGAAACTATTTAAAATGTTTGTTTTTATCAGCTTGGTTATGTTAAGAAAATGTACTGGAAACATTGCATTTATTCATTAAGACAAAATAAAACACGGTATAATTTGTTTTTTTATCATACTCTTCCAATGTTGATTGTAAATGAAACGATCAATCCATACTAATATTATAAATTCGAAAGTAACTCTGTCTGTTACTCAATCACGCCTAAACTACTGAACCAATTTTCATGAAATTTGGTATGGAGATATTTTGATACCCGAAAAAGGACATAGGCTAGTTTTTATCCCGAGAAAATGACGCAATCCACGGGAACGGGAACTATGCGGGTTTTTCTTTGAATGCGCGGGTGACGCCGCGGGCGGAAACCTAGTACAAACTAAAATAAGTTAGGGATTAAAAAGTTGATACCAAAGCTCCAACCTAGTATCTAATCTGTGCTCCAACAAACAATAAACGGTTTAGATTTATGCTTAAACAACAACAATCCTGTTAATCTCTATTAATTCAAACGTATTTGAATTAATTAATATACCTACAATACACGGGATACAAGGCGTGTACATTTAAAATGTACAAAGGGAAATATTTAATAGGAACATAGAATTAACCTATTTCACATTGGCCGAAACAAAACAATGAAAAACGGATTTCACTGACCCCATTTAGTTTGGTTAGGTCAGGTTTGGTTTAGCTTGAATTTGTTGCTGTGTAATGATCCATTTTACTTTTCCTGAAATCTGCTAATGATGTTAGCGTTAATAGATTCCGACTTCCGATGTGACTACCTTGCTGCTTTATTGTTTACCATTTCAACTGGAATGCTCCGAAATATAACCTGTATAAGAACATTAGAACATTAAATATAAGATGCATTAGCTGAACCGGAAAATGTCTGATGAAATCCTAATATACGCGGACAAATCCAACAATCTTTAAATCATTTACGTCTGTTCAGTAGGTACCTATGTATAAATTTGTATGAAAATTAGAGTATAGGAATTTAATAAATTAACCTTTGTTAAGATCATTATAAGAACGGTTTCATACTAGGAGTAATTTCAAACATTTTACTTCAAATAATACGGATATATAATATTATCTCTTATCATCTGCTTGAAACGTTCCCTGCAGAGTAGCTTCTATCAAGATTAACCGTCAGAACTGACATTTGGTTAAGGGATCATTACATTTCTATGTTTAATATAGAAACCTAGATAAGCCTTTAAAAAAATAATTAATGACTTTTATCTCTGTCTCTTTTACTCTTTCGCAATTAAGTGCGAGAGGAAGAGTGTGTGATCGTTAATTTAAACAATTAATAAAGTTACATGTGACGTAATTAATGTGTCATGTCGTAATAATAAAGCAGTCTCTGGGGGTGATTTCGATTAAATTAAATCACGTTAATATTTAAACCGCGTAAACGTTTCATAAAATTATATATACGCATTAACTATCGTCGATTGGGATAAAACAAAGTGACTATAAACCTCACTCTAAACTAGAATATAATGATTGATGTAAGTTTACAAAAAAATGTTGATAACAAAGCTCCAACCTATCTAATCTGTGCTCCAACAAACAATAAAATATGGTTTAGACATTGAGATAATATTAATATGGAGACGATACCGCCTACATCACTTATGTTCCACTCAACATACGTCATGTGGCGTAACTGCACTCAGTCGCTTGCTCGCTCATTGGCGCGAACGTCACGCTCATTTTTTATTTGTTTTAAAGTGAAACGCATCAAATATGCCTACGTGTGTGTTACGATATTGCACAAATAATACAAAGAATACGGAAAAGTGCAAAGGAATAACTTTTCATCAGTAAGTAACTAGATAATAATTTTTAAAACTTAGTTAGAGCAAAATTTTTGGCGGGCGACATTTTGTCATAGATTAAAAATTTAAGATATGACATTGGGCATGAAATAAGTGTTGTTAGTAATATTTTCTGGCGTATATTTTTATAGTATAAAATAATAATTTTACATAATATTTAGAAAAGCATAGACTGGTTGTTAATTGAAAAAAGGTGAAATCATGAAATATGAAAATCAATTACTCAATCACCAATTTTTTTTGTTAATTGATTTTAATCAAGTTTTTAATTGATATTGTATAAGCTACTGACTTGAACGTATAATTGAATTATTATTTATTTATCTGCACTAATATTATAAAGAGGAAAACTTTGTTTGTTTGATTGTAATTAATAGGCTCATAAACTACTGGACCGATTTTGATGAAAGGAGAATGCCCATTTTTGGTACTGGTTTTTCTCATGCATCAAGACAACAATACTATTAAAAAAAATCTCGGCAATTTAGAGGCCTTCTTACCATCGGAAAATATATTTTGAACAGGGAATGTTTTGTAAAATCTAATAAGACATGTAATTATTTAGATCCGTTAATATAGATTTAGTGTCCATTACCGGTTACCACGGCAACCAAGCGGTAACTTATTGGTTATTACATTTACTATAGTAAATAGCTAAATGTATTAATATCGATTATTGTTTTCATTGAATTACAAAAAAAATCAATTAACATAAAATCACTCTTTAAGGTATTGTTTATACACTGTAGGTTGTTTTAACAAAGATAGTGAAGTAAAATAATATAAATATGTATATATAAAAAAAAAATTATTATGACATAGCTTGGTAGGTAACCAGTTATTTCTTATTTGTTTCTTTCTTCGAATATGTAGTGAAAAAATGATTCAAACAACAACAACAACAACAACATGTAAACCGAATAAAAACTCAATTGGCATTTTTTAAGTATATATTTAGGTTTTCTTGAAATCCGTCCCGGAAGATTTCTGGTGCCTACCTACACTAGCCGATGAACAGATAGACTTTGTCTGAAAGCATAAGCTCTACGCATAGATTAAATATGTTAATCGAAAAATAACCTTTGGACGATAAAATGTTACCTAAATCACACATAAACCTAACTAAATCGGGGATAATTAAGTTTTGAGGTTATTTCACATTTTTCTCAATATCTTGAAAACCCCTGTTTTTATCACAAAAAAATCAATTGGTAAAAATCTTTTGAATATCGAAGAACCCTCCAAAACCACTCTGGCATTGACGCAACACTGTACTGTGGTCCATACTTTCATGGGCATTCTCCTTTGGCACAGACAATCTTAAGACCCTGAGAAAGAACATAGGCTACTTTTTATTGCGAAATATGTGCCACGGGCGAAGCCGGGGCGGACCGCTAGTTCAGAGATAAGTAATTAATATTTTTTCTATTCAAGGTTTCCATGTATGGGCCGTGAAGAAAGGGAAAAATTATTTTTTTTCTAAAAAAGGCTCAATTTGTAAGGAATAAAACTTCCCATAGCCCTGACTGAACCTAAAACACGAAAAAAATTAAATTATTCCATATGACGTCACTATTTACATCATCCTATATTATATGCCAGATATTGTTAGCCCCGCGTAGTAAAGCCAGTTTATACCTAAAATAAATATTAAGTAAGTACAAAGAAAATTTCAAGTCAACGTGCATGTAAGGAGTGGCACCCAATAAAATAGACAGAATGAAACAAAGTGTCGCCTCTATAGCGGTGAGTCAGTGACATCGCATAATCTATGACTGTCTAGCCGTCATTCGCGCGCCCCGCGCCGCCGCGCTTGGCGCACAGATTTTGTTCGTGGTGTCTGCTCCATATTAATATTATCTCAATGGGTTTAGATGAATTATTTGTATGACGTAATTTCGTTTCTTAAGTCTTCTTTCAAACAATTTGATTGAAACACAAGCAATAACGGCTAAAAGATCTTACTGAATTTCAAGGCCAAGTCCTTGAGAATTAGAGAGGAAAACATCACGCGTAATTTATATTTCGCGTAGCCTATTTTACTCTTGTAGGCTATGATGAATGTGAATGATCAAAACCTTTTTTAGTATATAGGAAAAATTTATTTAACATCTGACACAATGTCTCTTTTATTCATAGCAAACCTAGACAGAAAGAAGAAGAAAGATTACAGAAGTTTAAATCAATAACATATGAACCGCTTCATTCAGATACCATGTGTTTCATGGCAATAATAAACCATTTAAAATATAAACACATTCACATCATTGAATATTAATTAACATTTAATGTACCTTTACTCATGCATATAATCGTTTATATTTTCCTTACATTAACAGTAATCAACAAAGGACTTGAGCAAAGCATTAATTTCGAAGCTGTAGATGGAACAAGGTACAGTCAGTAATGATAATAATTATTATAAACAAGGATGTTAGATGGTACGCCAGTCTTGCAAGGAGATGTGGGTCTTAATTGTAAGACGATTAAGCGGAGATTCCTTTGTAGACCAAGTTGGAATTAGTTTAGGTTCGGTAGTCACCAAACTCGCCAACATGCTTCCGAAGGGTGGACACTTAAATTATTGACTTCAGCTCAATTTCACTTTGCATAATTAAGGTATCTTCTTTGTTTTTGTCGGGTAAGCGTATATAAATGCGTGTATAATAACAAAATTTAAATGAGAACCATAAAATGTCACCCTTGTATGTGTTGATAACGTGACCAAGTCTTAAAGACTATGTTTAATTTCATAAAAATAGCTTTAACGATTTAGTCGTTAAGATCCATTTACAAAATCAGAACAATCATCACATCCTTAATGATCCCACTTCAATCAAAAAATTTCCCATAGGTATACATACAAAAAACTATTCACTATCCTCGGCTTATGTAATCCGTGCGCTAGGAGCAGCTCCATAGCATGTAATTGAATTAGTCGCGGTTCGAACGATACGTAGTGTCGCCGCAAGTAGCGTGTACCAATTTCACGGGAGCGATTGCTAAACCCTAATTATGTTCGCAAACATCGACTCTAGCTAAGTCTGTAATGATGGTTATAAAGAGTTATTAATGAGACATCGCTTGTGGATCTTGAGAGATTAGGTGCTAGCAATAACTCAGGATTTATGTTCTCTGGATCAATACTAGACTTCAAATTTGCAAAGCTTCCGACTCAGCTCACTTAAATCTTGTTATTATATTATTGTAATTTTCTGAACAGTGTTGATATTAATAGACCTCATTTAGACTAAAAAGGGATTGTAACAAAAGCGAATCAATAACATTTCAAACTAATCATAATAATGTAATATTAAAAGTAAATGTAACAAAGTTCTGCGTTAAAATCATAATACAAAATACTACTTTTATGAAGAAAATAAAAACTCAACATAAACCTTAATTATTGTACCGATTACATAAGGAACAATTCACACCACAATCAAGACGTTATTTAACGGGAAATAGAAAACAGTTTAATCTGATATACATTCTAAACTTTCTACAAATAGAACCGCAGCCCGCAACTAATCAAGTATCGGGCGGTGGGCCGTCGATTAAACGAATTTCCACACCATCGACTTGGTAAGCCACTTTTACAGGCAACGTGACTAATTCCCCAGGTATAAGATCGATAATGGCCTGTACCTTTTATGTTTATGTACTTATCTACTTGTGTTCATCCTTATGCAATATTTTTTTAACTAACTTCAAACTTTTAAATTCAGTTTTCTGTTAAATCTCTACTTCTTCTTCGTCTACTACCTGTATATAAAATAGAAATTCATCAGATGTCAAGGAGTCTAATAGACAATTTAAGTAAATCGGTAGTCATATTGTGTATGTGAGGCTGTCTATTTGTTTGTCATTAAATTTATCACGGAATTAAATGTATTAAAAAAACGGCATTGAACTTGTTGTTTTTGAATCATTCCATAAGCAGATAATGAGGACGAAATATTTACGAGAACAGATTTCGCAAAGCTAATACCAACGTTATATTTTTTAGCAATAAAAAAGAAAATAGACCTATTTCCGCATAAAGAAAATGAACACATTAGCAACAAATTACCTTGTATTTCTAGCTACGTGTAACCTACTTCCTTGAAATGGAGTCATTATCAACTCAGAACATAGCTATATTCGATGTGAAGCCAAGATTGATGGGCGGGCTTCAGCTGCCCATTTCATTCACTGGATACAAATGGCTAACATGTTCTGTAAAACGGATTGGCTGTGAAGGTATTCAGCCTATTAAACGTTTCTAACCTAAATCCTGGCGAGTCGATTTTGATGGCTCACTGGGAACTGTGTTATTGTGTTGTGCTCAATTGAAAGTTGCGATTCGTCAATACGTAAATGCCTGTAGACTGTTTCATGTATAAAAAGTGCAGAGAGAAGTTGTGTGCGGTGGAATTTTGAGCTCAAATCGTGTAAAGAGCTTAAAGTGAAATAGCATAAGGCTAAAGTTTCTTTAACTGATATCAATTTTGTGAGTCATATACGATTAAGAATGAATGGTATATTAGACAATTTTTATTGCCGATTCACATATCTATACTAATATTATAAATGCGAAAGTAACTCTGTCTGTCTGTTACTCAATCACGCCTTAACTACTAAACCAATGTGCATGAAATTTGGTATAGAGATAATTTGATACCCGAGAAAGGTACCTTTTATTGCAAAATATGTACCACGGGCGAAGCCAGGGCGGACCTCTAGTAGGTACATAAATAAAAGATATTTAATAGTTATGAATAATATATCTGGAATAGAGCATTAATTATTGAGGTAAAGATTCTTACAATAAACCTCAAACTAAATAAAACAAAATCAGTTTCTGTAAGATTTAATCCTAATTAGCTATAATGAGCTTCATGGACCTTGCTCACCTGTTTTAGGACCTCTATTATGTAACTAATACGTTTAATGGGTCACTCAAATTGCTCTTTAGGTATAATAATTAGGTATAAAGCCATTTAAGGTCATTCGTGTCATCGAAGTGGCTATTGTTGTTATTAAGCATGTAGTTTCTGTTGTGACATCACAAGTTTAGAATGATAATGTTGTAGTTTATGTATGAAGGCTACATAAATGCGTATAATAACTTATGTTATTAAATAACACATTGAATATATTTACAAAAATCACATACTTAGGCTTTATTTTATTTAGAAGTTAGTTTAAAACATTTTAAAAATGTATTTACACCAGCGTTATAAATGCGAAAGTAACTCTGTTTGTTTGTCTGTTACTCAATAACGCCTTAACTACTGTGCCGCCTTAACCAATTTGCATTAAAATATTTGGTATAGAGATATTTTGATACCCGAGAGCCGGGGGAGAGAGGACATAGGCTACTTTTTATCCGGGAAATAGGATAGGTTTTATCCCGGAAATCCCACGAACGGGAACTATGCGGGTTTTTCTTTGACTACGCGGGCGAAGCTGCGGGTGGAAAGCTAGTAAGTAATATATATAATTTAAAGCTTAATTTCAAATAAATCATTTCATTGAAATGCGCTATCATTTTCTTTCAAATGCGATAAAAAAAAGAAACTTAAGAGCTTTTCATCTTACGAAGTAGATAAGATAAAATATTGCAAACAAAATATCCTTGGTTTTTCTGCTACCATTCTGCTACTGTATCAGTCAGTCAATCAGTCAATTCAACTACGGAATATTTCAAAAGAAACTTTACCTGACGCAACAAAAATATATTCCGGATAAACTTCCTCGTGGTGTTTCCGTATAAATATACAAAACAAATAAATTCGAATAATCAATAAATACAATTTAAGTGTATAACTGTATTGTTTTATTAAAATGGCGTTGAAGATTACATTGTTTTACGATTTACATTTAACATGTTTTCTTTTCTTTGTTATTTTGGAAACAACTACAGTACTTTTCACTATTCAATAGCTGATCTTATTCACAATAATTGTCTTCACTACATTATAAAAAACAAAGTCGCTTGCCGCCGTGTCTGTCTGTCTCTATGAACTCTTAGATCTTTAAGACGCAACACATTTGGATGTATATCAGTATGTTCTGAATAAAGTGAGTTCTCCAGGAAGTTTCTAGAATATTATTTGTTAAGTTATTTACACAAAACGGCCGGAAAGCTACTGAAAAAAATACAATCAAATCCATTAACCCTTCCTATAATAGAACGAATTGCAAATTCCAGTTAAACATAATACCATCAATTAATTAAGATTTTTAAAGGAAAACTGGTGAAATTCCGTTCATTTTATTAATTGTCTGTATATGAAGCATGTCACGTGTTGGCAGAACTATCGGAAAACCACTTAGCGATGAAATTAGGGAAGTTGGGACACACGTTGGGAATATTAGCAAGTGTTGCGGGATATTGGCCCGTTCCGTAAGATTGGGGCAAAAACTTGGTGCAAACAGATTAATTGCAAATTAGCTTGGTATGGTGATTTAGTTAAAATTTCTAACACGTATTAGTAATTAGAGTTAGGTGTAGGTATTGTAGTTTTGCACATCTATACTAATATTATAAAGCTGAAGAGTTTGCTTGTTTGTTTGAACGCACTAATCTCGGGAACTACTGGTCCGATTTGAAAAATTCTTTCGGTGTTAGATAGCTCATTTATCGAGGAAGGTTATAGGCTATAATTATTTCATCACGCTACGGGCAACAGGAGTGGAGCCACGGGGGTGAAACCGCGCGGAGCAGCTAGTTATTCAATAAGTGGGAGAACAAAATATCATTTTATGGAAAAGTATATATTTTTACTTTGGATGATTATAATTTAGATACGGACGATAGTGCTTTTGTAATTTTAATGATTTCATTGAATGATCAAAGAGCAATATTTAAATGATCATAGAATTGCACTAGTTTATTTTAGATATAAAATATTGCACTATGTATTAATAATAACTTAAATGAAATAGCTATAAATTAAATTATAATGATTAAATAATTATAATTAATAAATAATTATGATTAATATTTATTAACGCGAGTTTATTTAGATTCTTCCAATATTTGTATGTTACTTCACAATTAAAATATTTTTGTACAAATTGGTTCATTTAGATTGAACTTTGATTTTCAGTTTCCGTTGCTTTTATATATTTTAGTTGAAATCAAGTTAAATACAAATTTCTAATGAAGCTACACAATACACATCCAGTGATATTTTTACATCGAAATTCCGAAAATCTGGTACTGAATTAATGTTTTCTAGTACTATATTTATATGCAATTGACTTTATAAATTAACGATTTTTAATGTAAAATATTCGCGAGAAATCAAACAAGAAAATACTAAAACATAATTGTATTTTACGTAGGCAGGTAAAATGTATGTAAAAACAGTAAATCACAATTTATCTGTTCCTAACAAATCATCCATAAAACAGAAGCCACACAAATCCTCACTTCAAACATCGGCAAAGTGAAATTTTAAAGGAATCTGACGCCATTTATCTACCTAGCCCCAAGGCGGCAAACTGACAAATTGTTGTCTATACCTGTAGTATTATGTTATCTGTGTCTAAACGTTAGTCGTGAACATTTATAAACTGTCTAGAACTTAGCATGACCGTCTTTGGTACAGTGGTTAATGCATAAGAAGGGAGAGAATCTGGTTTAGATTCTGGGTAGGGAATAAAAAAAAAGTGGTCTAGCAGAAAAGGTTGAATTTCAAACACAAAATTAACCCGAAAGCTTTTTTATTCATGTAATTTCTTTACCAATTGGAAATTCTTCTACTGAAAGTATAGTCAAAAACTTAAGAGCTTTTCCTTTCATTATCTAAAGAATATCGATCAGTAGAATGTATGTATCTGGCCAGTACCCCCAAGGAGACAAGAAACTTCACTTCTACCACTAAACGTTCCAAACTTATAAATTGCGGTGTCCGCCGTACGCAAATAAACCTTTAAATAGGTAAACCAAATTCCCGGCCTGTCAAGCCAAGATAAAAAGTTGCCTGTCTTAATCAAAAACGTCACCTGTTATTAACATTGATGGCTTCAAATCGCTCGTTTATCATCGTTACCAATTTTGAATTTGTTTTGATAATAAACTTTAGGTTCTTGGCACTTTCAAACTGTTTGAGTTGATCTATGGACGGTTTATTTGATGGAAATATCTGTCAGGAATTTTACTAAAACCATAATTAGCCTATTGATTGTTTTAATAGGGTGATTATAATTCATAAGATTATAATATTGGGTCATGACATACTAGTTTTCCAACCCCAGTTTTGCCTGCGATTTCCGGGATTCAACCTATCCTAGTTCATGGTAGTTAATCCAAGTTACCCTCTGTATGTGCCCTAAATTTCATTGTAATCGGTTCAGTAGTACACATTCACATACATCCAAGCTCACAAACTTTCGTACCTATTTTTAATATTAGTAGTAAGTAGGACTTATAATATTGACGTAATATCATATATCTTATTACTTAGTTACCTATGTATTCAAAAGGAAAAAAATAGTATAACTGAACAATAGGAATGTAGCGAAGCGTCAACCAAGATTTATCTTAACTCGCTAGCTACGTTTAATATTTGTATGACACTTTGATAAAGGGCCTCTAGCGGTTACGTGTGAAACTATGGACAGTATACAATAGCATTATTTGGTCAAGATATAGATAAATAATTCTCTCAAAAACTTAGTATCAAATTCTCTTGGGAGTTGTTCTGATTGAATTCAATACATAATGTGTATTACGAAGACACGTTAACTAGCTAAAAGTGGTCGATGAAGTAGTATAAATAAAGAAGTTATAGAATTATTTCATAAAAACATTTATTATTTCATCCCTTGCTAAAAATTTAAAGTCAAAACCAACCAACCAGCATTATACCTTTACTAGTATACATAATGTTATAGTTGTGTTATGTGAAGTTCAGGAATAAGTTAGTTGTACTGTAGTTGTATATTTTACCATAGAAGCAGTCCTGGCAAAATCATCAAAACAGCTTGAGACCATAATATTATACCGAGTGTAATATGTTATAGTTGTTTTTACCTAGGTATATAAAATTCAAGAATATGTTAGTTGTGCCGTAGTGTATTTTATTTTACCATAGTACGCCCTCAAAACGAATTACGACAAAATACTTACACACAACACCACATACTCCAGCCCGTTTCTATTATCGGGATGTAAAAAATTTCCTTCATAAATAACGTGTGATAATCAAAGGCATTGTGGAGTGACGCAGGTTCGACGCACAAAACATTTGTGTGACGTCACTTTCCCATTTGTTAAGCATTCAGCGCCCGGATCAAACCGGCTATTTATCTCCTAACCATTGACTAGGCGTTCCTCTATCAATTCCCAGGGATTCCCGACGATCCATCAAAATGTATTCACATTTGTATTGACCATACAAATATGTTGCATGCACGTTTAGGGCTCTGGTCTTCCTTTATACATTTGGTGGACAATAATCGATTTTAATTTTAGCACTGTTAAGCTTGAATTTAGTTTAAAGTATAGCATTCTAATAGAAATACACTTGAATGTAGTTTGTGCTTCAGATTCTGTATGAATCCAGATTTAGAATTTTTTTAATAGGCGAGTCCCCATTGAGCGAGCAGACTCGCTAACGTTTTACAATCGTTAATATATTTATTTATTTATTTTGGTAGGTAATCCAACAGCTTTACATTTTATAAGATTTTACTATTTTGTTGATTAATTGAACAAATTGCCAATAAGGATTACAACATATTATTCTTAAGAATAGACCATAAACTAGAAAGGTATACCTACAATAATATTAATAAAAAACATAAAAATAACTACAATACAAACTTAGTTACTTAATGTGTGTGAGCGCATGTATGTGTGTGTGTGTCTGTGTGTGTGTGTGTGTGTGTGTGTGTGTGTGTGTGTATAATATTTAATATTTATGATGTGCTATTAAAATACGAAACACTAAATACATACGTTGGTAAATAAACATGTCAAATTATATACAATAAATTAAAACATCATAGAAGCAATTTACATGATTGAATAATCATTAACTCATTTTTTACTTACACAAAGTAATTCCGACCATTAAACAATGAATAGTGTATACTGATTACTTTCATATCTCACGTTCGAATCGGTAATAAAACTAATGAATTTAATGTATCTACTGCCTTTGTTTTGATAAAAACGTTATTCCGACTTAAAAGCATCAATTGGAACAATGTCTATAATTAAATGGCTCCAGTACATAATTTCTCTTGAAAACTTTTTAAAATATCGATTACTGTTTGGATACTGCTATCAGACAAATTCATCAACTAAAACCACCAATGTACTTCAAAGTATGTACTGTATTGTATTCTCAATTGCAACAGTATATGCTTTTTTGGCAGATAAAACTTACAAGGAAATTGGATTTATTAGAATGCTGCTTCCCGTGAAATATTGCGGTCAAATTATCATTTCTTTGTTTATGAGGCAAAAACATTTTCTTCAATTCAACAACAGTATCATAACTGTTGATAAATTTATCGGTTATAAAAGGGATCATTTTGACCCATACGCGACGGTCATATCAATTTTCATCCTAATCATATTTAAGCATGTATATGATGGAGTTATGAATTTAAAATCCGGGATACCCTTAAGCTATATTTGTGAAGGTTTGTTGAAAACGTCCAATTATATAAGTGGAGTTCCGAGAACAATTATCATAGAGATGTGCTGGACTCGCATGAGATTCATTAGAAGGAAGCTACAAAAACACTGCAATACTAAGAATTTGGATGACAAATGCTATGCTATTAAAAAGTTTTTGTTCGCATACAAACTGTTATTGGATATTTATAAGCAAGCAAATATTATGGTGAAGGTGACTGTAAGTATAATTTAACTATAATGACGTTGTTAAGTTTTATATTATTAGTAGATAGTCTACGTACTGCATATATTTTTACCTATTTAAAAAATGCGCTATGAATTTTTATTCCCATCCCGATATCTGGGTTTAGAACCTCTCGATCTAATAAGTAAATCGGCATATAGCAGATACACGTTATAACTAATCTTAAGCTCTTATATGGTATAATTAGCGATATAATAAAAATAGTAACCATTCATTAACAAGAAACCAAGTAAGTCTCATTGATTACATTACTATAGGATTAACCGATACTAGTTCAGTGATTAATCTACATAATCGAATTATATACATTGTATTTAGTTACGCAATGCAACAGTTTACGTGTACCTTGTTGTAATTGTACATTTAATTACTTGTTTATTATTTTCTTGTTCGATTACTGTGAGTATTAGAGATTCGACGCGATGGCTCAGTGGTGATGATTTAAAATTGATAAGCTGGGGGTTCGAGACCAGGCGAGCGTTTGGATTCAGTGGTAAGGACGTCGGACTTTAAATCGATATGTTGGGAATTTTAAATCACAAGAGCGTGCAGTAAATAAACTAATTTTTCAATTTATCTGCACCTTTAATAACGTCACCACGTTCACCGCTCGAAACCGACGTGTCAAAGAATCGAAAGTTCGACGACATGTGACACGCTTTTTTACTGATGTAAAACGCAATTTTCTTCTAATTTTCGTGTTCATACGGGCCGTTGAATGTTGACTATTAATGTGGGATATTTTAATGAGGTATTATCCGATAATCCGTAAGCAAAAACGTTGGAAACAGAATGGCATATACAAAAGTTTATTTTTATTTTTATGATCCATCTAAATACGGAATCATATTAGCTTAGCTATTGTGTATATTTAGTAATGTTGTGTTATCAGTTTTATCGTTCACTAGCGATCTGGTAAAAGAATTATTGAAATTGGTCTAGTTATTCCTGAGATTAGCACGTTCTAACAAACAAACTCTTCATTTTTATATTACTAGTAGGTACAGAAGTATTTTAAACGCGTATTGATTTTTTAAGAATAATACCATAAGAAACTTATTTATTAAGAAATCTATACGAAATAATTTTACTCACGTAGCGCTAGAATCTAATGTCATACAAACATTGAATATACTCGTAGGCGAAATTACGTGAGTAACTTTACCACCTCCATACTTACTGTAATCTATTTATTACAAGTTTGCAAGTATTAGCTGAATATTCCACTATTAATAAAATAACTATTTGTGATATACATTAGGTAGAATCTAAATCAATTGTGAATTATATGAGTTATCAAAATCAATGCAATCAGTTTATTACAATACATTTAAATTAGGTAGTGTAGGCAGGCATTATGCAACCACTATTCTTCTATAAGGATGTGACGTATCTGCAAAAAATCTGACTACAGTAGACAAAATATTAAAAAAGAGTTACTTCACAGTATTTTTAATAGTAAACTACATATTTAATGATATAAATTTGTGTAGATAATAATCCCAAAGACAGATAATAATTACTAGATCTCCGCCCGCGGTTTCGCTCGCGTCTTCAAAGAAAAACCCGCATAGTTCCCGTTCCCGTGGGATTTCCGGGATAAAACCTATCATATTTGTTAATCCAAGTTACCCTCTATATGTGTGCTAAATTTCATTGTAATCAGTTCAGTAACAAACATAGCACATAAATACAGATACATTCATCCTCAATCTAAGTATTTCATGATAATAATTACAGTAATCTAATCAAATAAACGTTCTAACAATAATTAATGTAATCAATGTCACAATACAACAATATGTAATTCAAAATTGTAAACTCCACCTACGCATTAATTACAAATGTGACCTTTTCACTCGAATCAAAACCTTAACAATTTGATAAGCTTATGAACTCTTGATTAATGTCATTTATAATTTTGTTAGGCAGTTTTAATTAAGTATCTTATAATATTAAACACTAGCAATAATATACTAATATTATTACGCTTTACCAACTGGTTAATTTGAATCTTCTTGTATTAGATAATCAGTATCAGTTACTAGCTGTGCCCCGCGGTTTTGACCGCATTGCTTCGCTGCTATTGGTCGTAGCTTGATGATATTTATATGGCCTATATAGCCTTCCTCAATAAATGTGCTATCTAGCACCGAAATAATTTACCTAAACGGACCAGTAGTTCCTGATATTAGCGCGTTCTAACAAACAAGCTAACTCTGCAGCTCTATAATATTATAGTTTATTTATCTTACTATTATGTCCATCACAACTGCTTACAGCAGAATTGAATTAAAATTGACATTTTCGTTGCTTCACCATTACTAAAGCTTTTTACAAAGCTGTTTAACTTTTTGTATGGTAAGGTAAATATTTATTTTCAGATGACAATAGACATTGTATTTTATTTCGTTAAGACTGTTTATTATAACCAACTTAGTATTTCCTACATCATCGAAGAGGTGAGTTTACATACTATATATTGTTTTTAATAATGGCTTATATTATGTCTTCATCTTTTTCTTCTTCCTGGTTTATGGCCCCACCCAATGGAAGAAGAAGGGACGTCACAATGGCACGCACATAATATTATAACGATCATAATTTATATACCAGTCTACTTTTGACAACTAAAAATATAAAAAATATACATCTCTATTGGTCTGAAGATGACTAGTTAGTGAAGCATTTACCTTTTACGTGTATATTTTTTAGTAAATTAGCCTCTAAATTTTGTTAAAAAAGTACCTACAGAAAGTAATTCATTGTAATTTAAATTTTAAGGGCTTCACTGTTCAAAGCTTATACTTTGGCTTCCAAAGCACTTTTGGGTTATATTTTGCAACAGCAACACCTCTGTTTCAAGAGCTAGTGTTGAACGAATACGACAAAATAAAAGCTATTTTGGGAAATGAATTAATTGCTTGTGACGGTAAGTTCAAAATAAAATCTATTTTTTGACGTGACAACGTCTTAAATTAGGTTGCGGCTGGGAGTCACTTATGAAAAATTGTAACGCTCGGTAACGTTACGATGAGTCACCGAAAGAGGCACGCGGGCATGGTTAGCCCGCCTAAGAGCGAGAGAGACAGACATAAAAAGTCGTTGTCACGTAAAACTTTCGCCCGTATACCGACTTTACAGGCAACCAATTTTTTTTTTTATTTGAAAGAACATAACCTACCTATTTTACTAGCCTTGTAACTATTAACGTATTACCAGACAGAAGTCATCCCACAAAATCTCTCCGTTGCAACATGAAAGAAAGGCAAACATTCATATATCATATCTTGTATTATAAAGCTAAAGAGTTTGTTTGTTTGTTTGAACGCACTAATCTCAGGAACTACTGGTCCGATTTGAAAAATTATTTCAGTGTTAGATAGCCCATTCATCGAGGAAGGCTATAGGCTATATATTATCATCACGCTAAGACCAGCGGGAGTGGAGACACGCAGGTGAAACCGCCAAGCGCAGCTAGTCTCATATAAATTCAGTACATATACATTATACATATTTTGTATAGATTCTAGTTGTTAAAGAAAAAAAACTTGTTTTCTATGAAATCACTATAAACTGAATAAACATTCGCAATAGCATAAAAAACTGTTAAGAAACGACGAATCTAAATATAGACTGCCTCTTATTTATTCTTGTACAGGAAACAATTATATCATCTATTACATTGTTTGTACTGAAATAAAAACTTTTGTCATAAATAGCTTCAATCTCGACGTAAAAATATCAATTCAATCAACTACTATGATATAAAACACGTGGACACTTGATTGTAGATTTTTCTAGAAACACTGATAGTTATTTTTATAATACAAGCTGCTCCCTGCGGCTGCACCCGTGTAGTCAAAGGAGAACCAAAATAGCTCCCGTTCCCATGAGATTGGCGCGATGAAAACTATAAGTCCTAGAGTATGTCAGGTCTCAAAATCTATTTGTGTCAAATTTCATCAAAATCGGTTCAATGGTTTAGCCGTGAAGAAGAGACATAATAGACAGACAGAACATACATGTTTACTTTCACATTTATAATATTAGTAGAGATTATTATTTACTTTTTTTTATTTACTTATACATACTTTAACTTATTATTATTATTTTCAGATGCAAAACTCCATTATCATCTGCACACAGCTATTGAATATATAGAAACTCGTCCACCTGTTCGGACTTTGTGGCGGATTCTTCCAATGGATATTTCTTTGATAAAAAACTTTATTAGTGCAATGATTACGTATATTCTTATAATTGTGTCATTCAAACTTACATAATGATCGATTTCTCATCATACGTAATAAAAATGATCACCTAATATAATTATATAAGAGCTTTTTTTCATTTCTCAATTCAATCAAGCTGTACCTCAGAAATTCTTGAATAACTCAATTTTTCTTCTTCAATTTCAATGGCAAATATATTTATATGATTAGTTCAACTTGAAAAAATAAATAAAATAAATTATCTTTAAAGAGTGTCCCACTATTAGTATACTAAGCGCGAAGGAACTTGTAGTTTTGCATACACTGATCACGTAAAAAATACTTGAACAACAAAATTACGTCAAACATTTTTTGCTACTTTTTTCTTGAAAATTCATGTTTTGTTCTCTAGCTTCGTGCAGCCGGCATATACCGCTTCTCTAATATGAGCATTTTGTCTATGAAATCATAATCTTAAACGATAGCTCACGTGCTGGTGGCAAAGTTGAACGAATTGCTTGTTATGGGTGTACACATAGAGTTTTAAGAGTTCATCTATTTGAAAAAAAGATGCGTATGGAATTTTATAAGTATTTTTTACGTATTCAGAGCTTAGTATACCAACAGTGGGACAACCTGTATTATATTTATAGGCTTAGGCTAATTTTTGTTTTACTAGCATTCCTATTATTATTTCATTGTCAATATTTCACATAAAAGTCAATAATATAGCACTAAAGAAATTTCCTCAGAATGTACAGAGCAATAAAACATTTTGGGAGAGCAACATCAAAAACGAATTATATGCGCGTGTAAGTGTATATCATATTGCAATAAAATATGGAAGTCGATAGTTGGTTGTCATCATAATTTGTACCCCGAATACGGCCCCGGAGGGCCAAAAACTACCAGATATAAAATACCGTAGATACAAAACCTGGAAACGGCACGTACTTAAATCTTCATGCTAAAAACTAACCAAGGAGGAAAGCTCCTTGGTTAGTTTTCAAAAAATCCTGGCTGACTAGAAAAAAAATGTGACGTCATCAGAAAAAAAAATATTCAAATTTATAAAAGGCTTAAACCAGAGCACAGTTACCAGAGTCTTCTAAATCCACGGTCCTCAACCCCATGACGAATGGTTTTTTCGACATATCAATAATTAAATTAATGCAGACTGATTTTCATTCTGCAATCGACGTGATGCCATCGGTGAATCGAAAAATTCAATGATTTATTAATTTTATTAATTACGCCCCTGATTAATTACGTCGAGTAATTTTATGCTAGCGTACTTCATTTGGAAATGTACGGTACGTGTGTTTTATAATTACGAGTTTATAAAATTTTGATGCGCATTTTTGTTTATTTT